>NC_079223.1:43796020-43838520 GCF_029633865.1 Lampris incognitus | reverse complement strand
CCCCCCCAGCGCCCCCCCCCCCGAACAGGCCCCCCCGACCAACAAGAGGAGGCGCTAGTGCGGCGACCAGGACACATACCCACATCCGGCTTCCCATCCACAGACAAGGCCAATTGTGTCTGTAGGGACGTCCAACCGAGCTGGAGGTAACACGGGGATTCGAACCACCGATCCCTGTGTTGGTAGTCAATGGAATAGACCGCTACGCCACCTGGACGCCCCGTGAAGAAGCTGTACCGATGCTTTGCTACGTTGTCGACGCGCCTCATGACGCGCGTGACAAAACACCGCTAGTCAACGTGTTCTGGGCAGTGCCGATAAGTTGTACATGCACGTGTTGTCTGCGAGTGGACTCGACCGTCGCCACGCATCGACACACACACGAGACGGTCCCTCGACTCCAACGGGACCAGAACACAACGAGGCATCCACCTGAAAGGAGAGGAGAAACAAACGCCGAGCCAAAACAAAACAAACCGGGTCGCTCGATGACAGATGTTACGCGGGGGATTTGGCAACAGTGTGTACCGACTTTCCAGCGGTTCTGATGTGTGTGTGTGTCTGTGTGGAAGTGTGTGTGTGTGTGTGTGTGTGTGTGTAAGTGTGTGTCTGACGTGAACTGTCAGCTCATTACAGCCGCAGTTCCAGTGCGCCACTCTCGACAACAAACACAACCTGTGACTCACACGCTTCCTCCATCTCACTCCATCACCGGTCCCATCCATCAATCTGTCTCCCATCTACGTCTTCATCCCTCATGTACACACACACACACACACACACACACACACACACACACACACACACACACACACACACTCTGCTGCGACTCATTTACATATGACCTATTTGACGTGTGTGGCGCTGCCCTGCTCCTGCACCTAACAATAGACGTGTAATTAGGTGGGTTTATGTCTTTTCTCTTCCTGCTCTGTTTCCACACTCTCCTTCTCCCTCCATCCTCCATCCTCCTCCTCCTCCTCCTCCGCACCCCTTCCACTGCTCCGTGGAAACGAGGCTAAATAAACAGACCGAAGGCGGCAGGAAACAGACACCCTCGTTTGGAACTCTGAAGAAACGCGGAAGGCGTGAATCAGACGGGGAAGTCGGAGCAAATATAGACTCAGCGGGCAAAAAGGGGAGAGAAATAAAACAAAACCAAAAAAACAAAAAAGTATTTCCGTATCCGTCGCGCTGACGCGTACTCGCGCTCAGGTGAGAACCGGGACGGACGGGAGAGATCGGAAAGGAATAAATGGGAACTGGAAAAAAGAGGAGGAAGGGGGGGAGGAGAAACAAACGGATCGGCTCCCCTCCCCTCCCCTTTCATCTGGGAGCACCTTTCCGACCTACTTTCTCGGCGTTTGTTCTGCGACAAACACCTCCGCCGCGACGCGCGCACGCGCACACACACACGCGCCCGCGCCTCGCGAACCTCAAGGCATGGCGTTTTGCCCCTGCTCCACCGATGGCGGCGGCGGCGCTGGAACGGAGGGAGGAGGTGTGAAGCGAAGCTGCGTGACACCTCCTCACGTCCCAGAGAAATAGATGGGGGGAGGGGGGGCGGGGAACGAGGCGAATTTGAAAGGATTTGATCCCTCACGCGCACCGTCTATCTTTCGGCGATATGCTCGTCCGAGGCACAACGCGAGAGAGAGTCGGTGACTTATGAGTTAATAGGCGACACACGCGCGGTCGCCCGCATGTGAAGTGTGTGTCACAGCGAAGGCCAGAAGGGGCTGAGTCACACCTTAGTCACTTAGGGGTGACAGATGGAGACACAGGTGTGCTTAAATACATGGTTTTGTGTGTTGCGTGTGTGTGTGTGTGTGTGTGTCTGTGTGTGTGTGTGTGTGCGTGCACTTACTGTACCTTTTAAAATGAGGGGCCATATAGGCCATAATTCACAACTTATGTCTCACACACTACTGACAATTAAACCTCTCACACACACACACACACACACACACACACACACACAGTACTGAAAACCTCTCACATACACTACTAGTACCACTACTACTACTAATGCTATTACCAGTACTACTACTACTTTCATCCGTTTCCATCTCTTCCTGTCCTCTACATCTTCCTCTGTCACACCAGCCACCTGCATGTCCTCCCTCACCACATCCATAAACCTCCTCTTCGGCCTTCCTCTTCTCCTCTTCCCTGGCAGCTCCATATTCAGCATCCTTCTCCCAATATACCCAGCATCTCTCCTCCACACATGTCCAAACCATCTCAATCTTGCCTCTCTTGCTTTGTCTCCAAACCGTCCAACCTGAGCGGTCCCTCTAATATACTCCTTCCTAATCCTGTCCTTCTTCATCACTCCCAATGTAAATCTCAGCATCTTCAACTCTGCCACCTCCACCTCCACCTCCAGCTCCTCCTACTGTCTTTTCGTCGGTGCCACCGTCTCCAAACCATATAACATAGCTGGTCTCACAACCATCTTGTAAACCTTCCCTTTAACTCTTGCTGGTACCCTTCTGACACAGATCACTCCTGACACACTTCTCCACCCACTCCACCCTGCCTGCACTCTCTTCTTCACCTCTCTACTGCACTCCCTGTTACTTTGGACAGTGGACGCCAAGTATTTAAATTCATACGCCTTCATCACCTCCACTCCTTGCATCCTCACCATCCACTGTCCTCCCTCTCACTCACGCATAGGTACTCCATCTTGCTCCTACTGACTTTCATCCCTCTTCTCTCCAGTGCATACCTCCACCTCAGATCACAATGTCATCCACGAACATCTTAGTCCCTGGAGACTCCTGCCAGACCTCGTCCGTCATCCTGTCCATCGCCACTGTAAACAAGAAAGCGCTCAGAGCCGATCCTTGACGTAATCCCACCTCCACCTTGAACCCATCCGTCATTCCAACCGCACACCTCACCACTGTCACACTTCCCTCATACATGTCCTGCACCACTCCTACATACTTCTCTGCAACTCCCGACTTCCTCATACATTACCACCTCTCACATAGTACACGACTGAAACCCTCTCACATGGTACTGAATGACATATCATTTCATCAAAGCATGTGACTGAAACAGGAAACAGCAAGTCCTTTTTTTCTAAATGATTCAGGAAGAGGTGAATCAGGGCACATGCCATCTTCCTGACACTGAACAGTAAAGGCCATGAAATGCAAGAACCACATTTTTCACATTACTTGTCATTTTTCAACTTCTTTTTTTTTCTATGCAGAAAGTAACAAGGAAGAGATTGAAAACTTTTTCAGAAGTACTTAAAGTTGCATTCAAAGAAGGTTGAATCAGTTCATCTGGATATGTTTCTTGACAGATAAGTTTCATCACTCAGCTAAGTGACATATTCAGTCTAAACTGACTGCAGGTATCCCCACCCCTTATAATAAATGCGTGTATATATATATATATATATATATATATATATATATATATATATATATATATATATATATATATATATATATATATATATATATATATTATATATATATATACACACACACACACCCCACTCCAGCCCTTTGGGCAGCACAGTGGCCCAGTGGTTAGCATTGTCACCTCAAAGCAAGAAGGTCTCAGGTTCAAACCCCAGGGTTGATCAACGTTGGGGGGTCATCCCAGGTCGTCCTCTGTGTGGAGTTTGTATGTTCTCCCTGTGTCTGCAGTGGGTTTTGTCCGGGTTCTCAGGTTTCCCCCACCGTCAAAAATGTTAGGGTTAACACTCCTGTCTGTGCCCTTCAGCCAGGCATGGCAAGACGAACTGGAGTTGGTCCTGGGTGCTGCACGGCGGCTGCCCACTGCTCCTAGCTATACAGCTAGCATGGGTTAAATGCAGAACGTAATTTCCCCACGGGGATCAATAAATTATCTCAAAATAAAAAATAAACACAAAAAATAAACAATATATTGGCATAACGACCAAACCCAACGACCAGTTTCATATGCAGACATGGCTGTGACTATTATGGGTGGGACATTTGATTGTTGATGTTTACTGTAAACCAACACATACTGACCAGTACCTGATCAGTACTTAAGGTTTGACTCTCATCATCCACTGGAGCACAAACTAGGAGTCATCAGGACGCTGTACCACCGAGCTGACAATGTCCCCACCGACACAGTGGCCGGAGAAGGGGAGAAATCCCACATTAAACGGGCCCTGGTTAAGTGTGGTGATCCTAACTGGGCGTTTGTCTAAGCCAGGAAGACGCCCAAACAGTGCACCAGCCAATCGAAGAGAGGAGGAGGACGACGGCTGCCTAAGTGTAAACCAGTGGTGATTCCGTATGAGGCTGGAGTGTGGGAAAAGTTGAGACCCATATTTTCCAAACACCATGCCTCAGTTGCTTTCAAACCCCCAAAACAAGCTAGTCCACTGCAAGGATCAGGTCCCCTGGCACAAACAGAGCAATATAGTGTACGCGGTAAAGTGCCAAGAGGATTGCTGTGACTTACACAGTTCACTGTACTCAAATGGCCTCCACAGTCACCAGATCTCAATCCAATAGAGCACCTTTGGGATGTGGTGGACCGGGAGATTCGCATCATGGATGTGCAGCCGACAAATCTGCAGGAACTGCGTGATGCTATCATGTCAATATGGACCAAACTCTCTGAGGAATGTTTCCAGTACCTTGTTGAATCTATGCCACGAAGGATTAAGGCAGTTCTGAAGGCAAAAGGGGGTCCAACCCGGTACTAGCAAGGTGTACCTAATAAAGTGGCCAGTGAGTGTATATGCTGCGGAAACTAAACACACGCTGGCCAAGACGATGGCACAACACAGGGGAGCTAACACGTCAGGCCAGGACTCCACCCATCTACAGACCAGTGGCCACTCTTTCAAAGAGGCCATCTATGTTAAGAGGGAACGACCACCCCTGAACCGGGGGGGGGGGGCTAAGAGTAGGTTTGTCACCGTCTTACAATGCTGTGATTGCAACTATTCCTCAATCTTTTGTGAATAGTACACATGGCCATTGCAACTCTAGTTAATGATCACACCCATATTTGCATATGAACCTGGTCGTTGGTTTTGGTCGTTATGCAACAGTATGGTTTCTAAGGGGTGGGGCTACCTGCAGTCAGTTTAGACTGAAGAGGTCACAGTTGAGTGATGAAACCTATCTGTCAATAAACGTTGTATCCAGATGAACTGATTCCATCTTTGATTTCCTTACCTGGATTATTGAGAATGCATCGAGACATTTACATTGCATTGAGACTGTATTAAAAGGGAAGGAGTAGTGGGAGCAACTGGTTTTCAACAGGAGAGGCTGTACCGTGAGCTTTATGACTACACAAGGGTATCATCTGCACTCATCTCACCCTCCAGATTTGGTAATGACCCAAGCTATAATGAATACATCCATACGATGGAGGCCTTATATAGATGTTTATGCAGCATTTTGATTCAGCATGAGGCTACACAGAGATCCAGCGATGCTGCCAACACTGGCCTGGTACGACTGACTAGTTTGATAAATGTCCTTGGTTGCCCACAGTTCAGCATAATATCCGAGCAAATTTCACTCTGCGCATTAATGGGAATGAACTTGAAGAGAACTGCATCCTGCTTTAGAATCAGCTGCCGCACCCTCTACAGGCACAGGCAATATTTTAGAGTTCAGACATTACAATACACTGTTTTGATAAACCAAGAGCTTCACTGGATTGTGACTGATATACTGCTGCTCACTCCTAATGCTGGTGAAGCCTATGTAACCGGTAGCCTTAGCTCAAGGAGAATACATATTCAACGCTGGTGCATTACAGTCTATATGAGGGTGACCCCATCGGAAGGTCTATTCGACAGAGGCATGCTATCTGCAGATGGAATTATAATGTTCAGACCTCTAATGAATTGTGGTGACTTGTTTTTTCTTTCTTTGGATACATATTTTACAAAGGTAGTTTGGTGTTACCTAAATCAACGTGTTATCAGGGTGGCTTTATCGTGAACATGTAGCGTTATGGACAATGCAATTAACACGTTAAACCCTAAACTAAACTTTAAACTTTTTCTACTCCTGCATCATATTTAAAGGTTCTTTGCCAAAATGTGATCTTGACGTCTGAATTTCATCATATAAATACAGAAAAACTGCATGGCGGTGTTTACTTTTTTTTTTTTTAAGTGAAACAAATTGATTTGTCAAAATTTTGAGGTAACATGAAGTGGCTCCATGGCTACGTAGAATATCCCACAAGGCCATGCGGCCGGTGATCTTATTTCTGTCTCCATTACATCTTTATTCCTAGAACTGAAAGAGCAACAATAGAATTCATTAACCAGTGGAACCACCATGGACTCTACCAAAGAGGGCAAACTCCACTTCAGCTCTAGCACAGTGGCATAATCAACAGGGCTCGGTAACACACCCATGAATCCTCTTTTTCACACAAACCACTTTTATGGTGAAGATGAGGAAGGACCCCTACCTGAACTGCAAACAAATAACAATGTTTGTCATCCCTGATATTAATGTTACTATAAATGAGACAGCTGGTCATGCGATTCAACACCATTTTGATCCACTACAGAATGAGGAAAACTGTGGTTATTGACCTATTTTGCTCCCTTTACATTCCCTTCAGCAATAGCATGCATGATTGGGATTTTACAACTATAAATACTATGGAGGAGGTACAAGCGGATGCCCTGCTTAGGCTTGAATTGGACAATGGACTGTGAATAGTTGTGTTGAAGCAGCAGCAAGAGAACTTTTTGCTTTAATTCATCATTATGAAGTAAATATTGATTGCACAGTGGAATGGCTATAGAATAATGACACCATCTGCGTTTAGATTGGTTCCCTATAAGCCTCGCTTTCGCTATGCAATTCTGTCTGTCACCGGATACAATCTCGCATGAAAATGAAGGCCTCGATTTATGGCACAAGGGAAGTGCGTCGATCATTATACAACTAAAATAAGAAGAGGATAGTGCTTCTGTTTTCTCCGGTAGCGGAAGTGGCGGACAGTGGAACAATTGAAGTGGCAGTGGAAACTCTACCCGGCACGAGAAAAGGAACCCTGTTGATGGAGGAGGCAAAGAAGGCAAAGGGGGTTGTGATAGAAACAGAGGTACGACAAGAGGGAACCTCGGACAGGCATTCACTCGATGGAGTGAGCTTTGGTGTTGCATCAAACTCTGTTTCCCCTTCGAGAGCTGTTTCCCCCTAGCCAGACGAAAGTGTTCACATGTAAACAGGTTAGCTATTGGTTACGATTAGGTTAAGGTGAGCATTAGGTTAAACTTAAGGGTTAGGTTGAAGTTTGGTTTAGGTTAGGTTGAGGCTAGGGTAAGGTTGGTCAAGTGTCCCAGTGTTGTATCGAACTCTGGCTAGGGAGAAACAGGTCTCGGCGTGGAAACAGAGTTCAATACAACACACGGGACTTGAGAGGGTTCCAACTCGGCATTCAGTGGGCATTCTTTTTACTGGCTCAGCCAGTAGCACAACCTGCCTATTTAGTATTAATACTAGCAGATGTTTTATTATGCCTTTATCATAGCACTGAGATCGGGGTTTCTAGTTCAAATTGGGATTCTTACAGTTGTTTCTTGCTTTGGACAGTAGCCAGGCTGCTAATAAATGGAAAGTGATTGGTTGTGTTTGCAACAACAATAGACATACATGAAAATGCTGGGGGGGGGGGGTTGTTGAAAAGTTGTCTACAGCCGCTTTAAACTGTGTGCACATTATCCGCTTTATTATGAATGTTTTGTCAAACAAGATTACAATATTACTGATATCTGAGCTTCCTAAAATTACCGTTTGTAAACTGACAGTATGTGTTCTATTATAGTTCAGTATCCACTTTTGGACTTGATCCTAAAATAAAGCAACAACTGGACAATACCGCATCAAATGCAAGATCGATTCCTCATCGTCTTATCTGTATTTGTATTATACATATGGATATATATATAATAATAATAATAAACCTTATCTGTATAGCACATTTCATACATAAAATGCAGCTCAAAGTGCTTTACATTAAAAACAAGGGAAACAATAAAACTCAACAACAATACAGATAAAACAAGTTAAAAGTAATAAAACACAGACCTAGGCAAAAAACATAAAACAAGGCAAGAAATAAAACCACAGTAAAAGATAAAAAAATAAGAGTAAAAGAAATAAAATGGAATTAATTAAAAGCAAGAACATAAAATGGGTCTCGAGCTGATTCTTAAAACTATCTATGGACGTTGCTTCTCTTATTTGTTGGGGGAGTATATTCCAAGCCGTCGGTGCATAAAAACAAAATGCTGCTTCGCCATACTTTTTGTAGTCCATTCTAGGAACATTGAGCAGGTCAGCACCAGAAGATCTAAGAGAGCGGCTCAGAACATAATCAGATAAGCATTCAGATAGGTATGAGGGTGCTAAACCATGTAGAGCTTTAAACACAAATAAAATAATTTAAAAATCAATCCTCAAAGCTACAGGAAGCCAGTGTAAGGATGCTAAAACTGGGGTTATGTGATCTCTCATCCTGGTTTTTGTTACGACCCTTGCTGCCACGTTCTGTACTAGTTGCAGCCTATCGATACTTTTTTTTGGGTAAACCAGTAAGAAGTGCATTGCAATAATCTAGACGCAAAGAGATAAAAGCATGTGTCACCTTTTTGGCGTCTTCCAGGGAGAGGTAGGGTCTAATTCTAGCAATATTTTTTAGGACAAAAAAGGCCCCCTTTGTAACATTGTTGATATGTGATTTAGAATCCAACTCAGAGTCAGTGATGACACCCAGGTATTTTACTACAGTCTTATTCTGTACATAAGGTTCTATATATAAAATGTTCTATATAAGGTTCTATATATATATTCTATACATAACGTTGAATTATAGATAATATAAATACATCTTTCCATGGAATTTTTATGTTGAGTTTTCCCACGTATTTAAAGTATTTATTTGAATTTTGATGATTTTGTCTTTGACCATATTATATTTTAATTTTTTTTAATTAATTTTATTTTACGACCATGTTGCTGATGGGAGGAGAAATTGGGTAAGGGTAATTCTGAAGGAAAAATATGCCAAGAGTGTGTTGGAGGTGAAGAAAGTGTCAGATAGAATGAAGAGTACGAAGCTGGAAATCGAAGCTGTGATGATGACTGTTATCAGCACATATGCCCCGCCAGTTAGGTGTGAGATGGAAGAGAAAGAAGAATTCTGGCGTGAGGTGGAAGAGGTGGTGGAGAGTGTACCCAAGGAGGGGAAAGTGGTGATTGGAGCGGACTTCAATGGGCATGTTGGCGAAGGGAACAGAGGTAAATGGGTAGGTATGGCATCAAGGAGAGGAATGTTGAAGGATGTCAGATCAGACTTCAAGGTTCTTCTGCTGATTTATAAAATCCTAAATTGGCTCACACCTGTCTGATCTCCTTAAACCATAAAATCCACCTCGGGCTCTCCAGAAGAAGAAGTCAGCTGGTGGCAGGGCCTTTTCCCATCAGGCCTCACAGCAATTTCGTAAATGTATTGTATGCATGCATGACAGTGCATGTTTTACAGTTCATGAGTAGTTGTTTATACGTGTTTTATTTCAACATGTGTTTTCCATTTCAGTGTCCATTTCAATGGTATTTGCTGGTTTTACCTAAGTTTATATTTTATAAAAAAGACATTTCTTTGCAGTCTGACATCTTTTCATAAAGTTTAATATAGCAATGTGTTAGTCGAGTACCTGCTGAGTGTAATCACAAGATTACTTCTTCTTACTTACACGGTGTATGTCAGCATATTTATAGCTAGGCCACTTATAGATTCAATCTCTGTACACTCACTGAGTAGCAGCGGTCGGAAGACTGGAGTTACTTTCTTTTTATTTCACTTTATATCGTTTCATTTAAAAGGGGAGACTTCACAGTTTGTTATGATTTCAGTCAACTAATATGTTAAATTTCAATGCCTATGCGTTTGCCTTTTTTCAATTAATATTTCTATCAGAAAATATGGCACATGAAAAGACAAAACAACGTCAGTTAATCACAGTCAAAACACAGCTACCTAATAATAGTAATATAATCAAATCATTGTGCATGGATAAAAAAAAAATAACAAGCCATATTTTCTGCCTTTTTAAAGGCGTTTTCCTCTTATACAGAACAAAGCAAAACACAAAAAAAACCAAAGTAAACTAGAGATAAGTAAATACGTGAATTAATTAATTGATTAATTAACTGAAACAGACAAATGTACCAGAGGGGGAAAAGGGGAAAGAAAAGAAGTGTGTGTGTGTGTGGGGGGGGGGGGGTCTGTCAATCTGAGGACAGATTGAAGAGAGTTGACGAACACAGAATATCTAATCATCTCTAGCTTTAGAAAGGACATGATATCATTGAGCCACTGACTGCTGGAGGGAGCCTTGGCTGACTTCCAATGAAGAAAATGGCATCTTGCCAGCAAGGAAATGAAAGCTAGAATATCTAATTGCTTGGAGGTGTATCGGTTGTAGTCTCCTGAAAGCCCAAATATGGCAATATGGGAAGAGACATTTATAGTGATCTAAAGTATTTTTGACATATCGAAGTAGTTCTGCCAAAAGCAAGATAATAATGGACAAGACTTGACTTGACAAGAAGAGACCATATGGGTCAGATTGCAGGACGAAGTGTGACATTTGTCACAACTGTCGATAACATTTGGATGAATTTGGGACAATCTAGCTTTGGAAAAATTAATCCTGAACAATACTTTGAACTGTATAAGTGTGACATGAGCACAAGTTGAGCTCATGTGAATTTTGTTAGGAGCACAGAGCACCGTCTCACCAGCTGTCCTCCGGATTCAACCCGCTCCCAGACAGCCTTGACTTTAGTAGCTGGTGAACTGTCATAGGACAGGAGTTTGCTATAAATCTTTGACATGAGCAACTCTTGATGGGGGTCGAAGCTGAGAAACTCATCCCACAGTTGAGTTGGTGGTGGAGAAGGAAAAGTTGGAAACAAATATTTAAGGCAGCGTCTAATTTAAAAATATCGAGGGAGATGAAATTCACTTGCTAGATCTGCAAAGCTATGAAAAATAATATCTTTGTACGGGTCTTTAAAATTTTTCAGACCCTTATCATGCCATACAGAAACAGTGGTGTCTGTAAACATGGGTTGAAATAAATGATTCCTCAGTAAGGGAGCTGAGGTAGATGCTGAAATAAATTTGAAATGCCTCCTGAATTGGTACCAGATTTTGAGAGTACAGCTTACCACTTGGTTATTTGTAAAGCCAGAAGGGTTGGTTGGAATAGAAGAGGTAAATAAAGCTATCAGGGAAAACGAAACACAAGACAGCGCCTCTAACTTACACCATAGCAGATCCGTTGATTTGAACCAGGCGTGGAAAATCTTATCCAGAAAGGGCCCAGTGTGAGTGAAGGTTTTTGTTCCAACCCAGCAATTACACACCTGTGTCTCCTAATCAAGTTCCTCAGCAAAGACTCTACTGGTTAACCGTAACTGCTCGGTTGGAACGAAAACCTTTATCCACACTGGCCCTTTCTGGATAAGATTGCCCACCCCGATCTAAACCAAAATGAAATTATGTGGATGTGTGCTGCCCAATAATACAGTTGGAAATTTGGGACAGATAGTCCACCGTTGAATTTGCATCTTTGAAGTACAGATTTACGGATTCTTGGTGCCTTTCACACCACCGAAAGCTAGAAATAACTTGATCAATGGTTCTACAAAAATCTTTCGGCAGGAATAGGGGGAGACATTGGAACAGAAACAGGAGTTTGGGCAAGATGTTCATTTTAACTGTGTTAATTCTTCGAATCAACGACAGAGGTAAACTTCCCCATATTTGAAGGTCAGAATTCATTTTAGACACTAATGGGGAGAAATTGGCAAAACAGAGAGAGGTTAATGTTCTGGTTACATTGATCCCCTGGTACTGACAGCCAGAGCGGCTCAATTTAAAAGGGATAGCACACTGTGAAGTTGTAATGCCGGAACGTTGATAGGAAAGCGTTCCAATCTTGGATATATTTACTTTATAGCCTGAGAGTTAGCCAAATCTCTGAAGGATGGATAGAATAGCTGGTATAAAATGGGTTGGATCTGAGACATACAACAATAAATCATCAGCGTAAAGTGATAGCCGGAATTCCATGCGCAATCATGATATCCCAGTAAAAGTGGGGGAGAACCTTAGAAAGATTAACGGAGGCTCTATTGCTAGCACAAACAATAGGGGGGGGGGAGATAAGGGACAACCTTAACAGGTGCTATGACACAAAGTGAAAAAACTGGGCTGAATGCTATTGGTGGAGATAATACCTTGTGGGGATGTATAAAGTAAGCGTATCTAGGTAATAAATAAATTTTCCAGCCCGAATTTACTTAGTAGAGTAAACAAGTAATCCCATTCAACACTGTCGACCACTTTTTCAGCATCCCTACTTCGGGGGTCGTTGTGGTAGTTGTGGAGTAAATATTATTCAAGAGGGTACGGACATTATAGAACAGCTGACCCCATTCCCGAACCATGGAGAACCCAGTGCTAACTCCACAAGCAGTCAAATCCCCAAGACATGCTTACGGTGATAGTAGCGGACTTTGGTTTGGGCTCCTGTAAACTTAATGATAAACAACAAGGCACAAATAAATTCACTTCAAAATCATATAACTTGGTGTGTGGAGTAAAGAATTACTAAGTGTCCACACTAATTTAGAGGTACATCGTTAACATTATATGACTTTTCACAGTTCTCTTACTTGCCCAGTGTTTTAGTGAATGCCCTGGCACCTTCTGGTGATTTAAACTCATTTTCGTATAGCAAATCTAATCATATCTCCGGTATCTCACGGAGCTGGTGCCGGGTGTCACTGAAGGTGGCTCGGGCGCGGCCTGTCGTCGCAGTGTAGTGGGGAAAGACAGAGATGACCATGTCTCGAATCTTGATCTGTTGTGATAATGTAGTCGAGAGATTAGTGGGTGAGGGCGCTCAGCGGATTTCGGCTTCGGCTGGAGAGTGCGGTGAACGCAGTCCAAGATGGGCTCTTTCTCAAGCTTAAAAGCCTCCTTTAGCGGAGCGGAGAGAGCTGCTGCAGTAGAGGAATTGGTTGAGTCCTCGGGATTTCCCACTATCCTTATATTGTTGCGCTGTGATCTCGACTCAAGATCCTCGCATTTATTTTCCACTCTTACCAATTCGGCTAACAGCTGGTCCACTCGGGAGTGTGGCGATGTGGTCGGTGCAGGTGGAAAGCGAGGTTTCCGTTCCACCTACGGTATCCTTCAGAGCAGCGGTCGGGAACCTATGGCTCGCGAGCCATATATGGCTCTTCCGGTGACGGCATATGGCTCCCAGACAATTTTGAGTTGAAAATTATTTTTTTTTCAAAAAAATCAGTTTGGAACTGATTTTAAAATACTTGTGATATTTCTTAATAATACTGTGTCATTTTAAAGTAAACAGAAATTAGTTTTGAAGATAAATTTCACGGGTTACGGGTCACCCGTGGGTCGGGTCGGGAACCAATGGCTCGCGAGCATGTCCGGGTCATTGTAAAGGTGAAGAAATCAATTTTATCAGATAGCCAACTAGTTTATCCGCTTCAACCCTTGTAACGGAAAAGATGGCGAAAAGAAAAAAAGACGATGATTACCGTGCATTCCAGGCTGCGTGGACAGAGGAATTTGCATTTGTGGAGAGAGCAGGATCTGCGGTATGTCTAATATGCAATGATAACACTGCATCGATGAAACGGTCAAATATAAAGCGGCACTTCGATACGCACCATGCTTCATTTGCATGGAAATCTCCAGCGGGGGACAGCAGGAAAAGGGCATGCGAGGAGCTACAGCGGAGAGTGCAGACGAGTCAGCAGCAACTACGTGTGTGGACCAAGCAAGGTGACGGGAATTCCGCTAGCTTTGCGGGGGCTTTGGCAATAGTAAGGAATGGAAAGTCATTCACAGATGGCGAGTATGCCAAAACATTCATGCTTGATGTGGCCAATGAACTGTTTGATGACTTCCCAAATAAAGACAAGCTAATCAAACGAATAAAAGACATGCCCCTGTCAGCAAGAACTGTGCACGATCGTAGCATCATGATGGCAAATCAAGTCGAGGAAACACAAATTAAGGACATAAACGCCGGGACATACTTTTCTCTCGCGTTAGATGAGTCAACAGACATTAGCCATCTATCTCAGTGCAGTATCATTGCCAGGTATGCTGCAGGTGACACACTGCGTGAGGAAAGCTTGGCTGTTTTGCCAATGAAAGGGACAACAAGAGGAGAGGATTTATTCACGTCTTTCATGGAGTTTGCTAAAGAAAAAAAACTACCGATGGATAAACTTATTTCTGTCTGTACTGATGGTGCACCCTGTATGTTGGGGAAGAACAAAGGATTTGTAGCGCTTCTCCGTGAACATGAAAAGAGAGCCATCCTAAGTTTTCATGGCATCCTGCACCAGGAGGCGCTTTGCGCTCAGACGTGTGGCCAGGAGCTTGGTGAGGTTATGTCGCTGGTCATTCGAGTGGTCAACTTTATTGTTGCCCGAGCTTTAAATGATCGCCAGTTTAAAGCTCTGTTAGAAGAAGTTGGGAATCATTATCCCGGTCTGCTTTTACACAGCAACGTGCGTTGGTTGTCAAGGGGGAAGGTGCTCAGCCGTTTTGCAGCTTGCCTGAGTGAAATCCGGACTTTTCTTGAAATGAAAGGCGTCAAGCATCCTGAGCTAGACAACACTGACTGGCTCCTGCAGTTTCACTATCTCGTGGACATAACTGGCCATCTGAACCAGCTCAATGTGAAAATGCAAGGTATTGGAAATACAATCTCATCCCTTCAACAAGCAGTGTTTGCATTTGAAAGCAAGCTGGAAGTCTTTCTCAGGGACATTGAAACAGGTCGTCTTCTGCACTTTGAAAGACTGCAACAATTTAGAGATGCATACTTAGCAAGTGACTCCACTCAACATCTGGATCTCCAGCAGCTAGCTGGCTTTACGTTCAATCTCCTGCAGTCATTCAAAGCACGTTTTGGAGAATTTCGTGCGCGCACTGGTCTTTTCAAGTTCATCACTCATCCACATGAGTGTGCAGTGGACAAAATCGACCTGACATGCATCCCCGGGGTCTCTATCGGAGACTTTGAGCTGGAAGTTGCTGACCTGAAGGCATCAGACATGTGGATGAGTAAGTTCAAGTCACTTAATGGAGAGTTGGAAAGTCTTGCGCGACAGCGAGCAGAGCTGGCGAGGGAACACAAGTGGACAGAAATGAAAAATCTTCAACCTGAAGACCAGCTGATTCTTAAAACTTGGAACGAGCTTCCTGTGACATACCACACAATGCAGCGTGTGAGTATTGCCGTATTGACCATGTTTGGCTCTACATATGCATGTGAACAGTCTTTCTCGCATATGAGGAACATTAAGACCAAGCTACGCTCACGTTTAACTGATGGAAGCCTCAACGCCTGCATGAAGCTCAACCTCACCACGTATGAACCAGACTACAAGGCCATCAGCAAAACCATGCAGCACCAGAAGTCGCATTAAAAGTAAGACATATTTAATTTATTATACGTTAAAAATACTATATGGCTCTCAATGAAATATATTTAGAAATATTTGGCTTTTATGGCTCTCCCAGTCAAAAAGGTTCCCGACCCCTGCTTCAGAGCGTTCATATTAGACCGGATGTTCGGAATGCTGGCGAATAATTCTGATTTTACTATCCGAAGCTCCGTCTTGATGGATAAGTTCTCGCTCGCGGCCACCTGGAGCATGGTCTTGAAAATAACCGCCACCTCATTGCGAAGGGACGAGAGCAGCTCGGCCTTGAGAACGGAGGGGGCGGTAACATCTGTCGGTGTGGCAGTTTCACCCGGGCGGGGAGAGGAGTCACTACTAGGCGGGGATGCGGCGTGTGGAGCCGGCCTCAGTGGTTGTGTAGTCGATGTGCCCCCAGTTTTGACTTTTTGAGGCATTTTGGTCAGTAAGAGGTCCAAGTTAAAGTATTACACCAAAAAAGTAAAATACGTGTGCCTCGGGTGGGATTTTTTTCAGAGATTATTGCAGGAGCCCCGAAAATCGCATCCTACTCCAGTAATCGCTACGCCGGAAGTCCGCGTTTGCCTTTTGGTTTTAGCTAACTGCATGAACCTCGCGTCAGGGCTAATTTGTCCGAGGAGGACGAGAGGGTCTTTGAAGGGCACCAAAGCTTGCCCAGATAACAGATGACCCTGAGGTCTTAGGTGTTTCACCACCCCGCTGCTGGAGGGAATCCATCCCCTCCCCTCTCTCAATTGCCCCCCCCCCTCCTCCTCTTCACTAACCCTCCTTGACTCTCTCTGGCTCACAGCTAGACTGTCACTTTGTTTGATAAGCTTTATTTTTCCACCAGCTGTGCTCTCAAACTGTGTGTGTGTGTGTGTGTGTGTGTGTGTGTGTGTGTGTGTGTGTGTGTGTGTGTGTGTGTGTGTGTGTGTGTGTGTGTGTGTGTGTGTGTGCGTGTTGCTCCATGTGATTTCACGTGGTTCTTTTGGGCTCACTGTATAAACAGAGCATACAAGCTGTGCTGTGGTTCAGCATCCATCTCACTCTTGTCCAGCTGGTTCCAACTCTATTCGTCTACATCTTTCCTCCTCACTTTTTCATTTCACCCACTATTTTTCTCCCTGCATATCGCTCTCTCTCTCACTCTCTCTCTCACTCTCTCACTCTCTCTCTCTCTCTCTCTCTCTCTCTCTCTCTCTCTCTCTCTCTCTCTCTCTCTCTCTCTCTCTCTCTCTCTCTCTCTCTCTCTCTCTCTCTCTCTCTCTACAGTTTGAATAAGTAACTGCACAAAATAAAAATCATGCTTCGGGTTCTGTGGCTGGCCCAATTACTCTTGTGGATAAAAAGTCATGTGCATGCACACCACACACACACACACACACACACACACACACACACACACACACACACACACACACACACACACACACACACACACACACACACACACACACACACACACACACACACACACACATCTAAACCTTGGTGATTCAGTGACCTCCCTAGCCATGGACTGCAGCAGTAAGATATAGAGCCGCTTGGCAATGCCTTCCTCCACTGGACACCCTTTACCAAAACACAAGGCTAAGTCCTCACCTCCCGTAGGAGAATTAGAGCGTGTGTGCGCGCGCACACACACACACATTGGTACATAACAAATACACACAAGGATGTACACAACATGTAGAAAGAACAATGGTTTCTCCATGAGCCTTTGGCCTCAGAGTGTAAACCTTTGGCTTGTCAACAAGGCCAAGTCATAGACGACTACAGCCCCTAAGGCCATAGACAATGACGGGGGGCTACGCCTGAGAAATGTCAACTCTGTTTACAACTTAGTAGTCTACTACAGTTAAACACAGACAGATGCACTCACTGCTAAAATATCCGTCACAGGTCACATGAAAGAACGTTAAAACACACAAACACAAGACTCGCTGATCTTTCCCTCCTCATAAAAGCTCACCAAACTCCATCCATCCGTCCATTATCTGAACCGCTTATCCTGCTCTCAGGGATGCTGGAGCCTATCCCAGCAGCCATTGGGCGGCAGGCGGTGAGACACCCTGGACAGGCCGCCAGGCCATCATACAGGCCCCCCCCCCCCCCCACACACACACACACACACATTCATACCTAGGGACAATTTAGTACGGCTGAGTCACCTGACCTACATGTCTTTGGACTGTGGGAGGAAACCGGAGCACCTGGAGGAAACCGGAGCACCTGGAGGAAACCCACGCAGACACGGGGAGAACATGCAAACTCCACACAGAGGACGACCCGGGATGACCCCCAAGGTTGGACTACCCCGGGGCTCGAACCCATGACCTTCTTGATGTGAGGCGACCGCGCTAACCACTGCACCGCCGTGCCGCCAAACTCCTCCAATCTTAACATTTTGACTGAATATACAGACACTGATGCAGAAACTCGAATGAACACACACACACACACACACACACACACACACACACAGACTTGAAACGTACTGGATTATCTGGTCTCAGCCTCTTAGACGGGGGTCCTCCATCCTCCGGGTGAAGCATATAGAACAGACGCACCTTGTTGGCATGTTTCTTACTCTGAGAGTGAGAAAGAGAGAGCGAGAGAGAGAGAAAGTGAGAGAGACGGAGGGGGAGAGAGAGAAGTGAGGTGAATTCGGTGGGGGGGGGATTTCAGCAAATGAGAGCAGTGAGGAAAAAAATCAATGTGTGTCACTCGGTCTCTTGGAGCTATTAGCTCTGTTTGAGTTGATGGCGCTACTGCATGGTTTACCCTCCGCTGGGCAACTAATGGCTGCGGCCGGCCTCCTGCTTTTTTTAGGGATTGCTGAGACGGACGAGAGCTGTGGGGCCTCTCTGCAGCTTTGCCTGCGCACACCGGCTTGGATTAAGGCTCGAGGCATTGGCGGGTGGACCAGTTTAGTCCACTTGATGAAAATGACGCTGGTTGAAATGTGAGGCCAGGATGTGCGGAAATAAATCCATAAGTAAACGTCAATACATTAAATTATTCTTCGATAGAAAAACCCTTTTGGTTTCACAATTGAATAGCCATCAACGAGCTCACTTGCACCCCATACATTTGCTACATGAGGATCTTTTTGTAAAAAACATACCATTGTTTTGATTTCCGATATCCATGCGAACCCACCATTACGCGAGGGCTTGGTTCAGTGTGTTGTGTGCAAGGATGATTGAGTTTGTAAGTGTGTTTGTATTTGCTTGTGTGTGTGTGTGTGTGTGTGTGTGTGTGTGTGTGTACATGCATGTGCGTTTGTCAGAAGGATTTACACGCTATGGTACACTTCTTGTTTTTGGACTTCTGTGCGAGTCATGGATTGGCCATAACAAACACCATGTTCGCACATAAGGTGGCTCATAAGTGTACTTGGTATCAGAACACCTTAGGCTGAAGATCAATGATAGACTTGGTGGTCACATATTCAGATCTGCGGCTGTATGCTTTGGACATGGGTGAGGAGGGGAGCAGAGCTGTCAACTGATCACCACATGGTGGTGAGTTGGATCAGATGGCGGGGAAGGCTGCCGGACAGACCTGGCAAACCCAAACGTGTAAGTGAGGGTGAACTGGAAACATCTGGCAGAGGCCCCTGTCCGTGAGATCTTCAACTCCCACCTCCGGAAGAAGTTCTTGTGTATCCCGAGGGAGGCTGGGGACATGAAGTCTGAGTGGGCCATGTTCAAAGCCTCTATTGCAGATGCAGCAGGTAGGAGCTGTGGTCATAAGGTCGTCGGTGCCTGTCGAGGTAGCAACCTAAGAACCCGCTGGTGGACACCGGCGGTGAGGGAAGCCATCAGGCTGAAGAAGGAGGCCTTTCGGGCTCGGTTGGCCCAGGGGTCTCCTGAAGCAGCAGACAGGTACCAGGAAGTCAGAAGGGCTGTGGCTTCTTGCTGAAGCAAAAACTTGGATGTGGGAGGAGTTCGGCGAGGCTTTGGAGGAACACTTTCAGTTGGCCTCAAGGAAGTTCTGGCAAGCCATCCAACGACTCAGGAAGGGGAAGCAGGGCTTGACTCAGCAGGTCCTTTCCCTGGCTGTGGGGATGTTGTCGGGCGGTAGAAACAACACTTTGAGGAGCTCCTGAACCCAGCTAACACATCCTCAGTGGAGGAGGTAGAGTCTGAAGACTCGGAGGAAGCCCCACCCATATCCCTGGCAGAGGTCTCTGAGGTAGTTAAGAAGTTTCTTGGTGGCAAGGTGCCGGGTATGGATGAGATTCACCCTGAGATGCTGAAAGCGCTGGACATTGTTGGGCTGTCTTGGCTGACACGCCTCTTCACTGTCACGTGGAGGTCGGGGACAGAACCTGCGGAGTAGCAGACTGGGGTGGTGGTTCCCATATTCAAAAAAGGGGACCGGATGGTGTGCTCCAATTATCGAGGCATCACACTGCTCAGCCTCCCTGGGAAAGTCTACTCTAGGGTGCTGGAAAGGAGGCTCCGACCGACTGTCGAACCTCGGATCCAGGAGGAACAATGCGGATTCTGTCCTGGCCGTGGAACAATGGACCAACTCTTTCCCCTTGCGGAAGTGCTAAGGGAGGCATGGAAGTTTGACTAGCCAGTCTACATGTGTTTTGTGGACTTGGAGAAGGCTTACGGCTGTGTACCCCGGGGCACTCTGGGGGGTACTGCAGGAGTATGGAGGACCGGGGCAGTTGCTACAAGCCATCCGGTCCTTGAATAACCAACTTGAGAACTGTGTCCGCATTCTCGGCACAAACTCATTTTCGATGGGTGTTGGACTCGCCAAGGTTGTCCCTTGTCTCCAATTCGGTTAGTGATATTCATGGACAGGATCTCAAGGTACAGCCAAGGTGAGGAGTGCGTCCATTTTTGGAACCTCAGAATTGCATCTCTGCTCTTTGCACATGATGTGGTTTTGTTGGCTTCATCAGAACGCGACCTCCAGCGTGCACTGGGGCAGTTTGCAGCTGAGTGTGAAATGGCCAGGATGAGTCAGCACCTCCAAATCTGAGGTCATGGTCATGGTCATGGCCATGGCTACTGGAAAATGGTGGATTGCTCCCTCTGGGTTGGGGATGAGTTGCTGCCTCAAGTGAAGGTGTTCAAGTATCTCGGGGTAGGTTCACAAGTGAGGGTAGGATGGAGCGGGAGATTGACAGGCAGATTGGTGCAGCATCGGCAGTAATGTGAACGTTGTACCAGACCATTGCGGTGAAGAGGGAGCTGAGCTGGAAGGCAGAGCTCTCAATTTACCAGTCAATCTTCAGTCCAACCCTCACCTATGGTATGGCTTTGGGTAGTGATGACAGTAAGGGTGAGATTGCGGATAGAAGCAGCTGAAATGACTTTCCTCCGGAGGGTGTCTGGGCTCGGAGTAGAGCCGCAGCTCCTTCACTTTGAAAGGAGCAAGTTGAGGTGGTTCAGGCATCTGATTAGGATGCCTCCTGGGCACCTTCCTTTTGAGGTTTTCCGAGCACATCCAACTGGGAGGAGACCCCGGGGTAGACCCAAAACTAGCTGGAGGGACTACATGTTCAATCTGGCATGGGAACGCCTTGGGATCCCCAGGAGGAGCTGGAAGGCGTTGCTGGGGAGAGGGAACGTCTGGCGTGCCCTACTTAGCTTGCTGCCACCGCAACCTAACCTCGCAGAAGTGGCTGATGATGAGATGAGACTTCTCTCAACCATGATAGGCAGAAATATACTGTAGGTTTATGTGAAAGGACAGTGAGTTGTCCTTGAAGTTGCTGTCACTTCAATGCACAACAATAAAAAGTACCGTGCAAGACATAGAGAGAAAAATATTAGTGTGTATGTGTGTGCCTGTGTGTGTGTTCGTGCGTTTTTTAGTCAATAAAGCTTTCTTGCACTGAACAGGTTGTTTTATTGCCATGCTCTGACCTTCCCTCCTTACCTCTGTGTAATGTTTATTATCATCAGCCCATTTCACCGCCTGCACAAGTTACCCAGAGCCCATGTATGAGACACTTCCAAAGGATTTCTGTCCTCATCATTACATCATTACCAATTACACAGTTGTGAATTGCGAGGGTCGATGTCAGTGAGTAGATGATGCTGAGGGAGCAAGATCAGCAACTTTGGGGTTGTATTTTTTTTCTCAATCGCTGACACATGATAGAAAATGTGAAAATAACGGTGTGGATTTTTTTTCCCCTTTTACTATATGTACTGGGGTTTGTTGTTTTGTGTTTTTTTCTTATTTTACATTGTTGTTTACAGTACTGTACTTGGGAATAACTGTCTTTTTACAGTACTTTGTTGTACTTGGTTTACAAATTTACACATTTTACAGTACTTTCTCACCTGTCACCAGTTTGCTGTACAGTCATGAAATAAAACCTCTGAAATTTGATGCCGTGCTGCTTCGCCGTACCTGCACAGCTGCGTAATTTATGCTGACCGTTGTATCACGTGGCAAAGTGTGTAGAAGTTATTCTGAAAAAGTGTACAGACCCTGATTTATTGCAGTGACTTTTTTTTGGTGTGTTTTGAATTGATATCAACAAGTGTGCAACGGGTGGTGCACATAGTCTGCACACTCGATGGGCTTGTGTGTGTGCCACCTGAAGGCAAGGTTTGATTTAGATGGAGGAGGATATGCTGTTGGGAAGGGCGTTTCGATTCTGACTCTTAAGTTAAAAGTTTGTACAGGGCAGCGGGGTGATTTTGATTTTGCGTTTCCAACCTTGAGAAGGTGGTGCACGGTTTCAGGACACGTCTTATCGACTGGGAATACAATACGGAATGAATGGGAGGAGAATAAATAGTAGAAGCTGACAGCATTGTTGGCAGGGAATGATTTTATAGACGGGGGCTTAATGGCTATATTATGGGTGAATACACAACTGCATGGTCAGACAGACGTGCTCCTTCTCATGTGCAGATTATCGGCTCGCTGGATAGACAGATAGATATATGCTAGGGAAGACCATGATATGATAAGATGCTGCTGCAGCACTGCTGCTTAAGTGGGTGGATGAGATCTTCTCCCTCTGGGGCAAGAAAGCCCCCTCCCTCCATCTGACATGCTTTCTCTTCACTTGTCAAGCTACTTAAAAAGCACTTTGTCTGGCCTTGTCTGTGCTTTTGTGTGTCTTGTCTGTGTGTGTGTGTTTGTGTTCAAGTTCAAGTCCAAGCTCAACTTTATTCTCATATGTATTTAGAATACAATGCGATCCTTGTGCTCTGGCTCTCTCTGCCTTAGCGCAAGAGAGACAAGGACAAAGAACACGAGAACACGCCATCCTCAAAAAAACATTGACTATGTACACAGTACATACATTATATACACAATACAGTACACGATAATGCAACAATGTAAGGTGCATATGGGTGTGTCAGCTGTTCAGCAACCTGACTGATTGTGGAAAGAAACTATTACTGAGATGGCTGGTGTGTGATGTGATGCTCCGGTAAATTTTTTTAGATGGAAGGAGCGAGAGCAGAACATAAGCAGGGTGGCTGGTGTTCCTAATGTTGTTTTGGGCTTTCCTTTTGCAGCGATTGGTGTAAATATGATGAAGTTTTAGTCGTAGTTCCATGCCAATGATTTTTGCTGCTGTCTTTACAGTCCTTTGAGGCAGTCCTGAGCAGTCAGGTTGCCAAACCACACTGTGATACAGCCTGTCAACACACTCTTCATGGGACTGTGATAAAAGTGAGAGTTTTGATGATCAAACCAAAACTCTTGAGATGCCTCAGAAAATACAGTCTCTGCTATGCCTTTTGAGGATGCAATTGGTGTTGAGAGACCATGTGATGTGTAAACCAAGAAACCTAAACCTGTCCACACTTTCAACAGACAACCCATAAATTAAAACAGGAATGTGATTTTCTCGGATCATTCCGAAGTCAACAATGACCTCTTTTGTCTGACTGACATTTAGAGAGGTTGTTATCATGGCACCATATGGTAAAGTTTCCACTTCCTCCCTACAGGCCCTCTTATCACTGTCACTTATTAGTCCAATCACTGTGGTGTCATCTGCGAATTTAATCATGCCGTTGTTGTCATATCTGGCAACACAGTCGTGTGTAAACCGACTACAATAGGGGACTGAGACAGCTGCCCTGAGGTACGCCAGTCCTAAGAACTAATGTAGATGAGTATGTTTTACCTATTCTCACAGTCTAGGGCCTGCCTGTCAGGAAATCAAATATCCATTACAGATAGAGTTGCCCAGACCAAGACCTTTGCGTTTCAACATGTTTGGGAGTTACAATTGTATTAAAAGAAGAGCTATAATCAATAAACAACATTCTAACATAGGTGTTGTTCTTTTCAACGTGTATTAAAGCAGAATCCAGAGCAAGTGAGGTAGTGTCATCCACAGATCTGTTGGAACAGTAGGCAAATTGTAATGTGTCATGGGTAGCGGGAATGTTACATTTTATATATGATATTACCAATCTTTCCAGACACTTCATAATAAAAAGACTGTGTCAATTTGTGTCAGTTTAAGTGAGTGGATGATTAATCATTGAATGTGTAAGTCACACCCTGTCGCGACCCTGAGAAGGATAAGCGGTTTGGATCATTTGGTTTGGATGGACAGATGGCTGTGTAAGTCACTTGGAAAAAATGGTCACTTAAAAATAACAATGTTGAAGCAAAGGTACGCAACAATTTACCACTTTTTGCGATGTTTTTACAAGTAACTACTTTTAGGTGTCATCTTCAACCTCTCTGGCGCATTAACTTGTTCTCTCTCACGCACATTAATCGATCCCTCTTGCATGCTGGAACTCATCTTCTCTTGTGCAGTAACATCCTCTCGCCAACGCAGTAAGTCGGTTTCTGTCGCTCACTAAATGGTCCTTCAACATCAATCCCGTTCATACATTTCCTCATGGAATTTTCACTCGGTTTCCCCCCTGCCCCTTTTTTTCTCCGAATTGTACTTGGCCAATTACCCCATTCTTCCGAGCCGTCCCAGTCGCTGCTCCAGCCCCTCTGCCGATCCAGGGAGGGCTGCAGACTACCACGTCTCCTCCAATACATGTGGAGTCACCAGCCGCTTCTTTTCACCTGACAGTGAGGAGTTTTGCCCGGGGGACGCAGCGCATGGGAGGATCACGCTATTCCCCCCAGTTCCCCCTCCCCCCGAACAGGTGCCTCAACCGACCAGAGGAGCTGCTAGTGCAGCAATCAGGACATATACCCACATCCGGCTTCCCACCCGCAGACACGGCCAATTGTGTCTGTAGGGATGCCCGACCAAGCCGGGGGTAACACAGGGATTCGAACCGGAAATTCCGCGTTGTCAGGCAACAGAATAGACTGCCACGCCACCCGGATGCCCTTTCACTTTGCTTTCGTCCGGTTTAGCACCCCATAATGGGCATCATGGATGGAAGAGAGAAAGCCTGGGATCGAGGCGAAACTGGAGAGATCTGGTTAGGTGGGCTTGGATGGGGTGCCCACGAGGCTGAGGAACGTGTACCATAGAGCGCAAATGGCTTTGGTGAGAAGATTGGCCTATGGTCTGACTGCTGTGAGAATAACATGACTGTCGAAAAATCGCTGTCAAGTAGTTCATCACCTGAATCGGATGGATTGAGTTACTGTTCGGGATCCATCATGAGTCGTTGTTTTTTTTTCTTTTTGCTTTGTTTTTTTTTCCGAGGTGACGTTAGTCTGTTTTGAATTAATGCGATCTAGTGCAGGGATGAGGCACAGTCTGTCAGAGAGATTAGAGACAAACAGTGCTGGATGGGTTGACCAGGTGTAAGTAGGCTTGCCAGGTGACTAGAGAAGTGGTTCAGGCGTGGCCCTGCTCCACAACCTTAGTTAAAGAACGACCGGGATTTCACTCCTACCTAAAACGACCACGGACAGTCAAAATGACCACCTGTTTTTAAACTCTATATTCTGTCAAGATAAATACCCAATTGAGATATTAATGCACTGCATCGTTAGTGTGTCTGTTAGGAAATGACTGACGCCAAAATTAACGTTTTAACAACTATAATACTAGTTTTCAAACAATTTAAAATGGACACTGTCCAACGCCTGTAAATACTGCAACGCCTCGGTGGTAGTCATGCTGCGTCTGAAATGACGTCTGTACCCAGACATGTTGGCAATAATCAAAAATCAAGTTTAGTCTATTTCTCTGCACTGGAGAACACTAGTGCGTTTGTAGGACAGAGCAACAAACTTCACGAAGGAAATGATGCAACGAAAACAAGTCTTAAATAGTGACACGACGCCCACGATCACGCGCAAATTACAAGCGCTCATTTTGACCGCTCATGGTCGTTTTAGGTAGATCTTATCATAACTGTTTTTTGTGCAATTGGTCTAAACCTCGTCTTAATGCAAATATATGCAATTTTAGGAGAATTCAGTGAGTGGCAGGTCTGTTATCTTTTTTCTTCCCACAAAGATATTAAACTTTGAAAATCCAAAACGGTCAAAATGACCGTCTTGGTTGTTCTAGTGTTAACAAGGTAACATCATTTTGCAGCAGTGAGGTCACAGTGACTCACTCAGTCACCAGTAACATCAACAAATGAGACAAATTCATCGAATACTTCAACAATCAGTCACAAAAACGGCAAGCATCTCTCTGCACAGCTCAGTTTTGTTGTGTCGGACTCGATGTCAGAAAGGCAGACGAAAAATACCCAGAAAAAAGATTCTGTGATGGAGCTAAATGTATTTGTATGCATGTACTAAATATATGCATGTACCTACACAAAGACTCTTGTCCTTGCTCGATTCTCCCCATGAGGTCTTTGTCCTCATTACCCTGCTCGTTAATCCCAGTAGACCTTGTTCACAGCAGCCATTTTGACATGAAATGTAGGTAAACACAAGTGTTACTAATGATGTCAATGACGGTTCTATTCTATTGAGGTAACAGAGCCTTAATTAATGTGATTAGTAACCCCTGTGTTTACCTATTTCGCGCCAAAATGGCTGCTGTAAAAAAAGGTCTAATGTGTACTTGTAATGAAGGAGGACAAGCACACTCACATCTTTGTGATACACAAGACTCACGATTTCATGACCACTTATTAAATCACTCACGGGGAGTCTGCTGAGAGGTGGACCGCATTATAACAAATCTATACTGAAAGTGTGTGTGCGTGTGCATGTGTGTATGTGTGTTTTTTTTCCATCTTTGAAATGGAGTCAGCTGGTCATCAGTTCTGGAACTGTCGCGGAACTGGCCGAACTTGTCCGGAGAAGGACTCACCTCATAGTGAGCCGTCCGCTGGGACTCGGAGATGAGCTGGGCATTGCAGATGTTACAGTAGCTCTCTGTAAACAATCCTCCCTCCACAACTCCTCCGGACTTCATCTTCATCTGAGACTGAACGCACACGTGCACGCACACATGCGCAAGCAAGCCACAAACAGACAGACACACACACACAAAATTGCAGGTGATGACCACGATGACCACAGAATAGAACAGAATACTTTTGCCAAACCTTGCAATCTGTGCTAAAGGTTTGATGTGTAATATTTCTTCTTTCCCGAGACACAATAGTAAACATCAGCCGAGGTAAATGAATGGTAGGACTCAATACAATATCAATGAGTTCTGCATTCAAAAACACAGCAGCGAAGCCAGTGTTCTATCAATATAGGCCCTACCTATCAAGATGTGCTACTTAGCGGTTCTGTGCGAGGTTAGACAAGGTTAGGGTTAGGTTTAGGTCAGGTTTGGATAAGATTAACCGACGGCTCTCCCTGCATCATCTTCTGAATCAACAGTTGGATAGAGAGCTGCTGGGGCAATGCACGGTCCGACGCATGTCACTTGAGTGTTTCGGTCAGTGCTTGAGCGCCAGTGGCATAATGTTGGCTTTTTCTGTTTCACTAAGCCTTGTCTGCTATTTGCAGTTTCACATTGTTTTTCTTCTATGAAAGTCAGTAGGAGCAAGACGGAATACCTATGCGTGAATGAGAGGGAGGACAGTGGAATGGTCAGGATGCAAGGAGTGGAGGTGACAAAGGCACTTGGGGTCAACTGTCCAAAGTAACAGGGACTGCAATAGAGAGGTGAAGAAGAGAGTGCAGGCAGGTTGGAGTGGGTGAAGAAGAGTGTCAAGAGTGATTTGCGACAGAAGGGTACCAGCAAGAGTTAAAGGGAAGGTTTATAAGATGGTTGTGAGACCAGCTATGTTATATGGTTTGGAGACAGTGGCACTGACAAAAAAACAGGAGGCGGAGCTGGAGGTGGCAGAGTTGAAGATGCTAAGATTTTCACTAGGAGTAACGAAGAAGGACAGGATTAGGAACGGTTATATTAGAGGGACGGCTCAGGTTGGACGGTTTGGAGACAAAGCAAGAGAGGCAAGATTGAGATGGCTTGGACGTGTGTGGAGGAGAGATGCTGGGTATACTGGGAGAAGGATGCTGAATATGGAGCTGCCAGGGAAGAGGAAAAGAGGAAGGCCAAAGAGGAGGTTTATGGATGTGGTGAGGGAAGACATGCAGGTGGCTGGTGTGACAGAGGAAGACGCAGAAGACAGGAAGAAATGGAAACGGACGATCCGCTGTGGCGACCCCTGACGCGAGCAGCCGAAAGTAGCAGTAGAGATATTGTTTTTCTTCTTTTAGTTTTCCCATCATTTTGTCTAGGGTTAGGTTAGGGTTAGGGTTAGGGTTAAGGTGTAGGGTTAGGTTTGGATAAAATTAACCGATGGCTCTGTCTGCATCTTTTTAGGGCTAAGGTTAGGGTTAAGGTTAAGGTTGGGGTTTGATCTGGCCAGGTGGGCAATCCTGCATAGAATACCACGGCTACAGAGACTAACTCTATGTGGTAGCCACACTAACCACGGCAATGGCATCTCTGATGGAAAGTACCGAGCTTCTTGGAATGAAGGGTTAGGGTTAGGGTTGAATACCCAGGCTGACGCATGTCACCGAAGTGCCTCCGCCAGTGCCCAAGTGCTGGCTTGGAGGTACCCTTAGGGTTAGGGTTAAAGTTTGATGGGTTAAGGATAGGGATAGGGTTAGGGTCAGCAGGGTTAGGGTAAGGGTTTGATCTGCTCAGGCAGGCAATCCTGCAGAGAATACTACGGCAACAGAGACTAACTCTACGCGGTAGCCACGCTAACCACGGCAATGGCACTTCTGATGGAAAGTACTGAGCTTCTCGGAGTGAAGGATTAGGGTTAGGATTTCCGGAAGTGGGAACAGGTGCGCGGCAAGTCAACGTTGCCATTCTTACGTGAATCGGTTCCCCCCCCCCCTAAAACTACAAGTGAGGTAAACAGATTTTGTGAACGGCGCTGGACACGTGTCTATCGCCCTCTTGTCTACATAACCCAAGCTAGCAAGCATGCTACGACCGGGCTAACATTTTCACCTAACCCAACTCACTTGTTGAAATGACCCCTGACACGGATATTTTACAATCGGCGTGTTCCTTGAACCATAGAAAACACGTGTACATTAAACATTTTACAACCGTTACCTTAACCCGTAAGAGATGACGAGAAATGAAGTAGACGCGTCGCCGGTTTCGACTCCGAAGAGTAATGAATCAGCCGCTGGCGCGCGCGCGCCTCAGGACAACTACGGAAGCTCAGCGCAATCAAAAAGCATAGTGGGTTATGAATAGGTTATAAAGCAGTTATTGGTATGTTAGGTTATACGTATGCTATGATTAGGCTAGATTTAGGGTAAGGTTAGGTTATCAATATTTTTTCTTTTATACTGGAAACTACTAATAAGACACGTTAGCCCCCTAGCTAACGGGTCTGACCCTTTAGCCGAGCGGTTAGTGACGTCGCCTTGCGGTGCAGTACACATCGTATCGAATCCCGCACCGGGCAAGAAAATAACCGGTCACAATACTTTTTCGATTAATAAATAAATGATTGGGGCTAAAGCACTGTTAGCCAGTTGCAATGGGAGTCGAAAAGACAGCATGGCTGACCGCACTTTCCGCTGTTTTATTTTGTGCAGTTTAGTGCTTCCAGCTCGGTCAGATACACGTGTTTTCAACGTAAACGGTTCTCGGTCGTACCTAAAACGGGTGTATAGGTAACCACCACGGTAGCAGTTATTGAGAGTGCATTTTTGTTTGATATTGTAACGTGCATGGCTAAGTAAACACGTTGGTCCTTGATTAACGGGTCGGAGCCTTTAGTCGAGCGGTCAGCGATGTCTCCCGCGGTGCGGGCGATACGGGTTCACGTCCCGGCTGCGGCAGTTCCTGTGGTTGCCCCTCACAATATTAACGTGTCCTTCTGGATTTAGAGAAAGCATATTATAACGATCACGGATGTGAGGGAGACCCGGGTTCGCATCCCGGCTGCCCCCCCCCCACCGAATTCGCCACATTGGTGTCAGAAGTGGGACGGTGAGACCGTTAAGCCATCGGAAGCGCGTGCGCCCAGAGGCGTGAGGGACGCGCTTCCTGAAGGAGGGGGGTAGTGGAACAGTCACGAAGGACTAGACTCGCTAGCCCTGGGCTAACGGATCAGACCCTTCAGTTGACTGGTTAACGTTAGTCGCCCGTGGTGCGGGAGACCGGGGTTCGCGTCCAGGCTGCGGCGGCTCCCGGCTGCCCCCCGAATTCCCTGCAATGTGATCGGGTGCCGAGAGAGGAGGTGTGGTATTGTATGAGGAAGTCTGGAGTGGAAGAGACGCCTGTAAGACTGGTGCAAAATATGTATGAGGGCAGTGTGACAGTGGCGAGATGTGCGATAGGAGTGACAGATGGGTTCAAGGTGGACGTGGGATTACATCAAGGATCCGCTCTGAACCCTTTATTGTTTGCAATGGTTATAGACAGGTTGACGGACGAGATCAGGCAGGAGTCTCCATGGACTATGATGTTCGTGGATGACATTGTGATCTGTAGTGAGTAGAGAGCAGGTTGAGGAGAGCCTGGAGAGGTGGGGGTATGGTGAGGATGCAAGGCGTAGAGGTGACAAAGGTGGATGAGTTTAAATACTTGGGGTCAACTGTTCAAAGTAACGGGGAGTGAGGAAGAGAGGTGAAGAAGCCAGTGGAGCCAGGGTGGAGCGGGTGGAGGTTTTAATTATTCCCTAAGAGCCTGGCAACAAAGCTGGACATTAATGTATCAGACTCATCAATGCACTGGGTCTCTCAATAGAAAATACAGGAAGAGGAGCGGCGAATACAGCAGATTCAAATGATGCATGTTTTCTAGTCAGGACAGTAAAAACAGCTGATCACACGTCCATGCATCTGGTTTCTAAAGTACGAGGCGGAGAATAAGTATTGCTGAGCAAACGGGAGCCTTGTCAGAAGATGCATGTGTGCAGAAACCAGTCGACTGACACATGTTAGTGTTCACTTTGAGGTCACTGTACAGACAGATGCGTGTTGTGTGGTTAAACATAGTCTGGTGACGGTATCCAGTTCTGAGCAGCTGTTTGGGTCAGTTCCCTAACCAAAGTATACCGACAGCTTTCGATATATGTTAGACGTTCTTACCGCAACCACCGCTATTCTTCAGTGTCAGCACACAAGAATAGCTTTCAATAACAGTGAGACAGGCACATAACACGTTGCAGCCTTCTTTATCTGAACCAGATAGCAGGGTTTCTCTGGGACACTAAATTCTTCATGACAGCTGAGCCCAATAAGGCTGTTCGGTCTGCCAGACCATTATCTCACACTCGATATTGCCCAGAGTCTCGAGCACACGATAGCTTGTGGAGCTGGCTGGTGCTGCTGCATGCTGTTTGTGGTCGGGGAATCCGCGGATGAATTAAGAGATATAGACAGAACCTTCTCCAAAATTAACAAAAAAAAAGAAAAAGGAAAAAAAGATTGGGCCGTTACTGCCACTCACAGGGAAGAGCTCCCATTTTGCATGTAAAGGGAAATGTAGAGCAAAGTGGCTAAAGCCCAAGGGGCATTTTTCTACATTTCTGACAAATTGATATATAACTACTTTATATCTCTGAGACGGCACAGTGGTTAGTGCGGACGCCTCACAGCAAGAAGGTCCTGGGTTCGAGCCCCGGGGTAGTCCAACCTTTGGGGTCGTCCCGGGTCGTCCTCCGTGTGGAGTTTGCATGTTCTCCTCGTGTCTGTGTGGGTTTCCTCCCACAGTCCAAAGACATGTAGGTCAGGTGAACCGGCTGTACTAAATTGTCCCTAAGTGTGTGTGTGAGATGGCCTGGCGACCTGTCCAGGGTGTCTCCCCGCCTGCCGCCCGGTGACTCCTGGGATAGGCTCCAGCCTCCCCGTGACCCTGAGAGCAGGAGAGGCGGTTGGGGTAGTGGATGGATGGACGGACATCTGTGACATCTTTTTGCTATCTGGGGATCATTAGCATAACGATGATGATAATAGCGTTATTTATGAGCTGCTCCTGATCGGCTGGTAAAACTGCCGGCCCGGCCTTCTGCCTTAACGGAAACAACGGCTGGCTGAGCAGAGGCGTCGTGGCCCTCAGCACGTAAAATCTGTGTTGGCTCGCTCGCGGTGCGACGTCGCTCCGAGGGGCAGCTCTGAACGGCTTGCATAAACGATGTTATTTGGCCACACGGGAAAAAAAGCTGACGAAACAAAGATGTCATTTAAGCGCTGTGAAAGCATGAAAATGGTAATCCTCGCCGGCGGCAAAATCAACCCCGCGACGAGACCGATCTTTCCTGCAACACCCCGCCTGCATGGGGATACGTGGTGACTGAGGAAGATCTATCGTGACGGCGGAGCAGAACACGTTCCCGCGGGAAAATCCACCACGCAACCTTTCCAAAAACTGTCAAAAGTTTCAGAGGGCGTCCGGGTGGCGTGGCGGTCTATTCCGTCGCCTACCAACACGGGGATCGCCGGTTCGAATCCCCGTGTTACCTCTGGCTTGGCCGGGCGTCCCTACAGACACAATTGGCCGTGTCTGCGGGTGGGAAGCCGGATGTGGGTATGTGTCCTGGTGGCTGCACTAGCGCCTCCTCTGGTCGGTCGGGGAGCCTGTTCAGAGGAGGAGGGGGAACTGGGGGAGGGGGGAATAGCGTGATCCTCCCACGCGCTACCTCCCCCTGGTGAAACTCCTCACTGTCAGGTGAAAAGAAGCGGCCGGCGGCTCCGCAAGTATCGGAGGAGGCGCGTGGTAGTCTGCGGCCCTCCCCCGATCGGCAGAGGAGGTGGAGCAGCGAGCGGGAAGGCTCGGAAGAGTGGAGTGGGATAATTGGCCAAGTACAATCGGGGAGAAAAGGGGGAAAAATCGGAAATAAATAAATAAATAAGATTGCATTGTGCGCCACCTGGAGCCGAGCAAAGGGAAGACACTCTCCGTTTACTTGGCCAAGTACAACTGGGGGAGAAAACGGGGGGGAGGAGGGGGGGGAAGTTTCGGAGGCCCCTGGCCGTAACCGCGGTACGGCCATGTTTAAGAGGCGGTGCTGTGTGGCCGCAGTAACCCCATAACAGTGCCGGCGTTTGTTGGTCTCTGTAGCCGACTGGTTTAAAAGGTCCTCGGTGAAAGCACCTGGCGGGGGGAAAGTACCTCTTAAAACCTTCTCAGCGCCGGGACTCACCGGCCGGTAAAACCGCCGAGGCCCGAGAAGCCCGCCGGGAGCCGTTGTCTGCAGGTTCTTAACGAGCCGGCGGCCCGTGTTTGCTTTCCTTATTGTGAAGACTGTAATAAAAAGACAAGGTTTTAATGGTGCGCTCCGGGGATCCTCCGTTCAATTTCCTCTCCTCTTCGCTGTGCGGCCCCTGCAGCCGGTGCTCTGATGGGGTTGGCGTGAGTCACGGGTCCGCGGGGGGAACGCACAACGAACATCGGCCATTACGCCCAACTAAGATCCTCTCTCCCCGGCGAGCCACTGGGAAGGTTGATACCAGAGGCAGCATGTCTCACGTCCTGCAGACCGTCCCCTGAAAGAAAGGGGGGTCTCTTTTGCAGTGCGTGTCTTGTGACTCAGACCAGTATTTCTCAACTGGGTACGTAATTAGCTTCAGCCAACACACTTGCCCCGACACGCTCGCGTCCGCGCTCACGTAAACAAAGGTAAATACCTCCATTTGAACAAACGCACACATATACCACCCACACTCGCACACATTAGCATCCAGTAATTAGCCCGTTGCGTCTTCCGCTAGTAACCCCGGACCCTCTAATTAGCGGTTGGCTTGCTGTACAGATGCTTCCTCCGCTCTCTAATTGAACTTGCATCCCCCGGAACATCGAAACGCAAGTTGACCATGGATACGGATTTGCCCTTCGCCTTGTTGCACAACTGTTTTAAATAGTCTGTATTTAACTTCCGACATGCATCCTGGAACATCGGCTTTGACCCAAATACGCTACTTTAAGTCACTGGATGTGTGAAAGGAGGACGATGGTACAGACAAAACTTGCAAACCTCTCCATCCGTCCATTATCTGAACCGCTTATCCTGCTCTCAGGGTCGCAGGATGCTGGAGACACCCTGGACAGGCCGCCAGGCCATCACACAGGGCCCACTCACATTCACACCTAGGGACAATGTAGTACGGCTGATTCACCTGACCTCCATGTCTTTGGACTGTGGGAGGAAACCGGAGCCCCCGGAGGAAACCCACGCAGACACGGGGAGAACATGCAAACTCCACACAGAGGACGACCCCCAAGGTTGGACGACCCTGGGGCTCGAACCCAGGACCTTCTTTCGGTGAGGCGACCACGCTAACCCTAACCCTAACCCTAACCCTAACCCAAACAAATGCCCTGTGTAACATCCGTCAGGTAAACACAATAATAGCGAAAAGCTTCCTCGGCTTGTGTGGCACGGAGAAGCGTCGGCCTGGTGATTGATAGTTTGACCGTCAGCCAAGCCGCAAAGTGAACCTATCGCCGAATCTTGAAACTAATTAAAACTACCTCAGCGACTGCGAGAATATTCTTATCTGCCGAATATCTCTATTACTTCTATGATTATTACACGCAAGATGGGAGACGTAGACTAATTAATATGGGCAATCTGTCAGCAAGATTAATGAGATGACAGGCCTAACTGAGCGTAGTGAAAGTGACAGACATACAGATAGGAGGAGAGATAATTAAAGAGCAGAGAGAGAGAGCGAGAGAGAGCGAGAGAGAGAGAGAGCCGGGCCTTAGGTCTGCACATAGTCCGTGGTCGTTTCAGAGGGGACTCTCTAGGGAGATTCATATACTCCGCAGCTCTTGGATCCGGCGTAGTAGACTATGCAGTCACTGACATGGACCCCTCCACTCGCAGTGCCCTCACTGTCAGACAGCAAAGAATAGACTATAAATGATACTTTTGCAACCTGAAATGTGACGACTTTCCCTAGAGGGACCCCCAACATTAGGAAAAAGTGAAACATTGTTTTTATTCATATTTCCATGAAAGCTCTACACCAGTAGGGTACTAAGATTACCTTAGGGTCACTTTTGACCCTAAGACATGTTTGGATCATGTTTGACCCTATAAAAACGAGCGGCGTCCACCGATTAAATGCCGTCCTTCTGCACTGGGAAGAGGGAAAACCCAGGTAGTCACACAGTTTGTGATGAATGACGGGTTGTTTCTTCGTGCAAAATAGATTTGGGGATTAAAATTAAATTACGACTCTTTAATTTAGAGGTTTAACGAAGGCGGGTCATAAATGACCCACAAGGCAAGGGCGGTATGCAGAATGTGTGGCCAACACGAGGGTTAAACTCGCAGGTCAAATCACTGACCCCAAAAAAAGGAACCCAGTAAACTGTATAAATTAAATCATATTTCAAGACCCCGCACAGTGGAGACACATTCACCATGGCCTTGAGCTCACCTGATCGGATAAACGACACATAAAATATGACCAAATCAATGTCTCCCTACCAGAGACGGTGTAAACAATGCCATTCGTGATATCAATAGGATGTTTCATAAGACTGCTATTAAAGCTGACCTTATAAAACAAAACTGGAAGCCTGTTAAGAGGGCAAAACGCCGACAGATGGTTCGATCAAGAATGCAAGACCGTCAGAAAGGAGAAAATAGCAAATGAAAAGCATCACGAACCAAACAACACAGTGAAATTCCTCAGCAAATAGAAATGTCCAACGGGAAAAACAAGAAACAAAATTACACCCACATGAAACTTTGAAGATGTTGAGAATGCCCTTAATCAAAATCAATTCTGGGATATGTGGACCAACATCCACTTCAGCACAAAGCAACCACAAGCATTACCTATCCAAAACCAGGACAGCTGGAGAGCACATTCTGAAACATCTGTACAGACATGCCAATAAATCTAACCGACTCAGATCAATGTGTTATAAAAGGAAAAACTCCAAACAGTAGAAGATACAATGAAAGACAAGCCCAAACCCCCTCGATTTCCCAATTACTTGGGAAGAGTTGACCACACAGAGAAAACCTCTCTGGCCAAGGAAAACTTGTGGTCCAGACAGCATTAAAAATGAAATGCTCAAATGCAGCACCACAGAGATGCAAGGGAGCCATGCTGAAGTTGTTCAATATCGCTCCACAGTCACGATGTTTCCCTGACAATTGGTGCTCGTTTCCCCCATTCATAAGAGTGGGGACAAATCAGACCCTAGCAAGACCATGGTATCTGCGTCACAAGTTGTCTAGGCAAACTATTCTGTAGTATTCTTATAAAAGAACACTAGAGTTCCTCGATGAACGCTCCATCTTGAGTTAAATTCAAATCTGCTTCCTCTTGAAACGCCGCACCGCCGACCATATACATACCCTTCACACTTAAACAAACATGTACGCCAAACAAAAATTGGTTAGATATTCACTTGTTTTATTGATTTCAAGAAAGCTTTTGACTCTGTCTGGCATGAAGGGCTCTATTACAGACCCCTACATTGTGGTATAGGGGGCAAAATGTACGCTCTGATTAAATCAGTGCATTTGGAAAACATGTGTGCTGTTAAAGTTGAAGACAGACAAACTGAATTCTTCACCCACAGAAGAGGTGTTCATCAGGGTTGCAGTTTGAGTCCAACTTCATTCAATGCATATGTAAATGAACTTGCAGTTCAGTTGGACCAATGTGCTGCCCCTGGCCTCTCTCTCCAAGATAGAGAGGTGAAGTCTCTGTTCTATGCTGATGATATTGTCTCCTACTGAACAAGGACTACAGCAACAGCTCAACATAGTAGAACAGTACTGTCAGAACCGGGTCCTGGCAGTAGATATAAAGAAAACGCCCCAAATGTCAAGAGAAAAAAAATACCAGTTTCCCATCATATCACTGAACATAGTATGAGTTATACCTTCCTTGATATAACCAGGGGTTAAACTGGGATTTGTTACGTGGGGGTGGGGTGGGGGTGGGGGGGCTCTGTGGTTTCAGGGTTGCCATGGATGCATGTGTATGCACTTAGACTACAAAATCTGATTGATATCATTTGACAAACAATAAAATATAACAAATTATAACAAGGCAAGACAGCCCTCTGCTCTGAACATTGAAATGCTAATCAGATTTATTCTAGATACTGTTGGCAGTGTACAGAACTACAGCTGATGACAATGAACTCTTTCTGTAAGTGTGCTCTCCTATGCATCTGCATCAATGGTGTTGTTCCCACTAGAGAAGAGAATAATAATACAAAGTAATAGGACTACAAAAGTCTCTTTAATAGTTAAATTAATGTGGAATTAATTTACATTTTACAAATATACACAGGCTGCCAACACCTTTTCACATTTCCAAACCTTTCCATGACTGTTGGCTACCAAAATATTGGAGGCAACCTGCCATAAACTATCTTGTGTTGGTATGAATTTGTAAAACTGAAACATGTTTGAGGAGGATATCAGAGCAATTTACATTCTGTTATTAAACCTGTCATTTTCTGACCTATTTTTCTCCCTACCTTGCCATGCCACATACTGGCCTCCGGCTTAACCAGATTAACTGGATGGTTCATAACAATTTAAAGTAGTAAAATTAAGCCTATCAAAATGGCGCTGGCTGCTGACATTACTGCTATACCTAGCTAGCTAGCTAGCTAGAATAAGTTACTTGGCTGTCTAAGGATATGATGAGTTTGCCTGCATTTAATACTAAAAATCTTGATGATAATGAATGACCATGGTCGCTGGTTTGTAGTTAATTAAGTTTACAGTGGTCTGCTAAAATATCAATGCTGATATAGGAGACGTTGTTCAGTGCAGGGGTCAGCAACCTTTACAATCAAACGAGCCATTTTTGGCCAAAAAAAAAAAACAATCTGTCTGGAGCCACAAAACATATTTGAGCCTTATAATAAATGTAAGACTAAATTATCCTATCAACTTTACTAATAGCCCTAAATGAGCATTCATTAAGTTTTCCCATATGTGGGTACTCTGAAGTGGGCTATTTAGGATTATTTGGTACTTTAACTTTTCACTTCCATTACAATAATACCATGTTTTGTTGCATTTATGAAATTATAGAACTACAATAAAGGGAAATGTTTGGATGTTTTGTTGTTTTTGTTGGGATGCTATTACTAAAAAAATACAAAACTGAATAAAAGCCCAGTTCAGCACAACGTGAATCCTCTTCTTTTCATATCAGCCACGTACAGCAATCAACCCTCGGGCCTGAGCACAAAACACAACAGCTAAGAGTCATTCAATTCACTGACACAATCACAACTTGCAAAAGCAGATGCTTTGTCGAGAAGCGAAAGCCTGTTAAAGGATAGCATTTCACCCGTTTAACAACATCAGGAAGAAGGAGCATGAGAAGCTAGAGGACTACCAAGGCTGAGGGAAGAACTAGACCGGATGTGGAAGGTGAAATCCACAGTAGCCCCAGTGGTAATAGGAGCACTAGGGGCTGTGACCCCCACACACGGAGAGGGGCTCCAGCAGTTCCCAGGAACAACATCTGAGGTCTCCGTCCAGAAGAGTGCGGACCTAGGAACAGCTAAGATACTGCACAGAACCCTCAGACTCCCAGGCCTCTGGTAGAGGACCCGAGCTCGAGGAAGACACACACCACCCAAAAGACGGGCGTTGCGATAATGTTCATATTACTGTTACTGTGTACTGGCAAAATATTTGGGCGAATTGCATTCTGATGCTGTGGCGACATAGTTCTTGAAACTTTCATGCCAATAAAGCTCTTTGAACTGAATTAGATTGAACTGAAATTGAGAGAGAGAGAGGGAGAGGGAGAGGGGGGGGGGAGAAAGCTTTATATACAGCTGTCACATAATGCGCGAGCTCAAATAGATATGAAATTTCAGATTCCGGTTCTCTAAAATATCCATACCATCCATTATCCGAACCGCTTATCCTGCTCTCAGGGTCGCAGGGATGCTGGAGCCTATCCCAGCAGTCATTGGATGGCAGGCGGGGTGACACCCTGGACAAGCTGCCAGGCCATCACACAGCCCTCCCCCTCCCCCTCCACACACACACATCCATAGGGACAATCTAGTACGGCCTATTCATCTGACCTACATGTATTTGGACAGTGGGAGGAAACCGGAGCCCCCAGAGGAGAGAACATGCAAACTCCACACAGAGGACGACCCGGGACGACCCCCAAGGTTGGACAACCCCGGGGCTCGAACCCAGGACCTTCTTACTGTGAGGTGACCGCGCTAAACACTGCGCCACCGTGCCGCCAGTTCTCTAAAATATCTTAAAGATATTTTTTCCAATCTGAGTTTGTTACAGCAGCCTCACACCCACGGACCCTCTTGAGCGATGTTGATCACGTTGCAAAACATTAGAATCGGTACCAGAACCTTTGTTTTGTTTTTTTTTTGGGAGGGGGGGTGGGGGGGTCATCTTTCTAGGTGCATTTTCCACCACTAAACAGGCATGCGCTGAATTTGGGATTGACAGATATTGTGGATGCATAAACTTCTCCTTCATCTCTTGCCAACAGTCTTGCACGTTAGCTAGTTCCTAGATCCAGTAAAAGGCCTGTGTATATCTTCTATCATCAAATCACAGACGCACCGTATGACATGAAATGGAGGCAGCGTCACAGGGATTTTAAAGTGAGCAGTGTGTGAGTGGAAGCTGATTCCTAGTCTGAAACTGTAAACTGTTAATGTAAAGGATGCGGCGACGCTATATCTTCCAAACTGGCCCAACACTCCTACACTAAACGCACATCTGGAATCATAAAAACATGTGCCAGCATAAAAATGAGACCTTGACATAAATCCTCTTTGTCACTAAACCATTTCTTTTTGTGCAGCCAGTCTCATCGCATACCGTCTATTAACATCATCACACCAGCATGTGGTGGAGGGTGTTGACACCAAGCAAGCTCTTCCTCCTGAGGGGCCGAGGTTGCATTTGGGATTTGATGGCAGAGATGACAACAGTGCGATGTGAAGGAAAGTTGCCAAAAGCGTGTGTGTCTGTGTGTGTATGTGTGTGCGCGACAGTGCCAGTCTTTGCTTGAACATTGTGCTAAATCTGTCAGGCTCAGTCAGACTGTTAAAAAAAGTAATTATCTTGGTTAGCTGTGCAGACAGTAAAGCTTCCTTATTACATTCTGCTGAGAATATGAAGAAGATCACAACTTTCCTCAGCAAAATAAATAAATAAATAAATAATTAGGCGGGAGCGATAAATAGCTAAAAGGTTTTAGGATGCGACTGCTCTGTGCGTACTCTGAAAAGTTTAAATGTGACATTATTCTTACTGTCACTTACTCAGTAGCTGTAAGTTATATCATATCTGGGGAAAAATGGGGGGGGGGGAATCTCCAGCTCAAGTCAGTCACAGAGAGAGACTCTTAGATTATGAGGGAGAGCAAGAGAAAACATGGATTCCATAAAAAAAGTAAGCAAAGAATTGATGATGACAGTGTTACAAGACATCCATTTTTTTTTTCTGATGACTTTTTCTCATCCAAGTGTATAGCACATGGATGACTAACAGTAGATGGAGAGTGGATCTGACCCTGAATTTTTTTGTCCCGCTTCCGGTGTGGGAAGATGGCAGCACAAATTCACGTTTGCAGTGGCCTCACCCAGTACCATCCATGCTATGTCTTTGTCCACGTCTGCATCTAAGTTTGTGTCTTCGTTTGATGGCTGGGAGAGCTGGCGCTGGATCAGCTGGGAGAGTTTGGTCTGCTGTGTCCTGTGGGCCCAGGGACCACGGCCTTGCTTGGTGCTGCCCGAGGAAGAAACACTGAGGGCGGTCTGACAGGACCTGGAAGTGGGGCAGGCTAAGCTAACTGCTAGCCCATGCAGACTGGCAGTTCTGATAACACCGAGGGTGGTCTGGCGGTGGCCTCGCCTAGCCTTGACTGTGTTTTTGGTGTCATTGTGTAGAGTGTGGGGAGGTGTGTTGAAGGTGTCTGGCTGGGAGAGCTGGTGTTGGATTGACCGGAATCATCCAGTGAGTCCAGGGACAATGGCCTTGCTTGGTGCTGCCCGAGGAAGAAACACCGAGGGCAGTCTAACAGGACCTGGAAGCGGGGCAGGCTAAGCTAACTGCTAGCCCACGCAGACTTGCAGTTCCGATAACACCGAGGGCGGTCTGGCGGCGGCCTCGCCTAGCCTTGACTGTGTTTTTGTGTCGTCGTGTGGAGTGCGGGAAGGTGTGTCGAAGGTGTCTGGCTGGGAGAGCTGGCGTGGGATTGACTGGAATCCTCCGGTGGGCCCAGGGACCACGGCCTTGCTTGGTGCTGCCCGAGGAAGAAACACCGAGGGCGGTCTAACAGGACCTGGAAGCGGGGCAGGCTAAGCTAACTGCTAGCCCACGCAGACTTGCAGTTCCGATAACACCGAGGGCGGTCTGGCGGCAGCCTCGCCTAGCCTTGACTGTGTTTTTGTGTCGTCTTGTGGAGTGCGGGGAGATGTGTCAAAGGTGTCTGGCTGGGAGAGCTGGCGTTGGATTGACTGGAATCATCCGGTGGGCCCAGGGACCACGGCCTTGCTTGGAGCTGCCCGAGGAAGAAACACCGAGTGCGGTCTAACAGGACGTGGAAGCGGGGCAGGCTAAGCTAACTGCTAGCCCACGCAGACTGGCAGTTCCGATAACACCGAGGGCGGTCTGGCGGCAGCCTCGCCTAGCCTTGACTGTGTTTTTGTGTCATCGTGTGGAGTGCGGGAAGGTGTGTCGAAGGTGTCTGGCTGGGAGAGCTGGCGTGGGATTGACCGGAATCGTCCAGTGGGCCCAGGGACCACGGCCTTGCTTGGAGCTGCCCGAGGAAGAAACACCGAGGGCGGTCTAACAGGACGTGGAAGCGGGGCAGGCTAAGCTAACTGCTAGCCCATGCAGAGCGGCAGTTCTGACAGTCATCCTGGCATTCACTCTCTTGGACACTGATTTTATTTTTTTTATATGTTGGACATATGTGTTTTTGTAGTTTTGTAGTTGTGTTTTTTTTTGTAGTTTGGATATATGTGTGTTTGTAGTTTGGATGTGTTTTCATCTGTGTGTTGCGCTGCTCTGGGCTGCGGGGAAACGATATTTCATTTCATTTTTTGCGCGCAAGTTGCATAAAAGGAAATGACAAATGAATGTTCCTGATTCCTGAATGAACCAAGTTACAAAAACTCCTGGTGTGCACGCGTGTCGACACCTAGATCCCCTACAGTTTGCATATAGAAACAACCAATCCAAGGAAGACGCAATCTCTACCACACTCCACCTCCCTTTGTCACACCTGGGAAGGGAAGAACTCCTACGCCAGGATCCTCTTCATCGAGTTCAGCTCAGCATCTCACACCATCATACCACCACAACTGGTGCAGAAGCTGAGGTTGCTGGTCATGGACACTGGTACCTGTAACTGGGTCCTGGACCTCCTGCGGCGGCAGTAGACAGTCAGGGTGGGCAGCCTCACATCATGTTCCCTCTTAGTGAGCACAGGTTCACCCCAGGGCTTTTGCCTGCATCCTGCACCCCTCCTGTTCACCCTGCTAACCCATGACTGTACCGCCACATTTGACAACAACCACATCATCAAGTTTGCAGGGGATCCAACAGTAGCAGGTCTCATCAGCAATAATGATGAATTTGCATACAGGATGGGGTGAGCAGG
>NC_079223.1:43786020-43791020 GCF_029633865.1 Lampris incognitus | reverse complement strand
GCAGATCTAAAGCTTTTCTCTGTTTGACATCCAACAGTAAACCAGAACAACATTCTAAACTTGGTAACAATTCAAAATCAGGAAACGGGTCCTCTTCATAGAGCTGGTAAACCCTCTCCTTTCCAAAGCATTTCTAACAGTTAATTCGAGAGAGAGCAAGTGAGCAAGCGAGCGAGAGAGAGAGAGAGCAAGAGCGAGAGCGAGAGAGAGAGAGAGAGAGAGAGAGAGAGAGAGAGAGAGAGAGAGAGAGAGAGAGAGAGAGAGAGAGAGAGAGAGAGAGAGAGAGAGAGAGAGAGAGAGAGAGAGAGCACTTGCACTTGCACTTGCACTTCCTCCTAAATTATGAGAAATTCCAAAACATGAGAGAAAAATACCAGGAGAAATTTGAAAACCAGATTACAAAATGTTCTACTCCTGGACAAGAAAGACCAATGGCCACTTATTTTAGGGCAGGGCCAAAGTGCACACCTTGCAGCGCAATATGTGTCAGAATGCCATAGCCTAACCCAGATAGCAGACACGTTTGGGCCTAATATGGGGAACTTTTGGTACTTAGAGCTCAGTTATGGCACTGGCAACTGTTGTGTGGGCCACACGTGGCCCAAATCTCATAAACTGGGCCTGGCTTGGGTTATGGCAAGTGTTGTGTGGGCCAGACATGGCTCAAATGTAATGAACGGGGCTCGACTTGGGCTACAGCACATACTATGTGGGCCAGATGTGGCCCAAGTGTGGCTGAGTTGAGGCAGCCACACTCACCCTGAGACAACGCCGCCATTCAAGGCCAAATGTGGGCCGTGAGATACCCGCAGATGTGGGCCATATTTGGGCCAAAGATTCTTTGCTCTCTGGGAAAGGTCAGTCGGCGGATTACCGGTCAAATACTATTCTGTATTTCTACCAGTTCTACCGATTCCTTTTTCCATTTATTTATTTATTTATTTATTTATTTATTTATTTATTTATTTATTTATTTATTTATTTGCTTGCTTTGTTTAATACTCTATTAACCTATTTCACTGTCACCTGGTTGGCAACATTGTAATGAACGCAGTCATGCCAATAAAGCCTTACTGAATTGTATTGGATGGAGACAGAGAGAGAGAGAGAGAGAGAGAGAGAGAGAGAGAGAGAGAGAGAGAGAGAGAGAGAGAGAGAGAGAGAGAGAGAGAGAGAGAGAGAGAGAGAGAGAGAGAGAGCAAGACGTGAAAGTACTCTTGTTGGTGACTGCATCGATGTAAGGATACCGTAGAGGAGGAAAACAATCACAAAAATAGCATTTGGGCCACGAGAAACACAGGCGACAGATAGATAACTCTTAGTAAGGGAAAACGAACCCCCGCCGACACACACACACACACACACACACACACACACACACACAGACACACACACACCACCAACAAAAGCGGAGGAGGGGTGTGTGACCTGACCTTGGCGTGCTCCTGTGTGTTATTTAGCACAGTGGAGCAGCGCCCTGCGCCTCCCCGGGCTGCCTCCTACTATAAGTGGAGGGGTGACCCTGCCGGCTTGACGAACAGCAGACAGCTGGCTGGGACCCGCGTCAGGCTGCTGCTGTGTGTCCTCCCCTTTTTAAGAGGCCGTTTCTATAGTTTTATATTACAAAGCTTCTGTAATGCCTTTTGTCCCCACCATGTTCTCCCTTGCCCCTGTGTGTGTGTGTGTGTGTGTGTGTGTGTGTGTGTGTGTGTGTGTGTGTGTGTGAGAGAGAGAGAGACAGCGACAGAAAGAGAGAGCGATAGAGAGAGAGACAGTCCTCCCAGCTACACTAGATGGGACAAGCATCCTGCAGAAACCCTACAGGCTGAATTCTGCAGAATGATTCTGACAATACAAAGGAAAACACCAAACGAGGCATGTAGGGTGGAATTAGGCCGGTTTCCATTGTTGATAAATGTACAAAAAAGATCTGAAAACCCGAGAACTGAACCCCGAAAAGAGTCCCCTGAAGCAGCCGGTTCTGAGACTCACTAACCCTTTAACAAATACTAAGACCAACCAACCCTCAGGCAGCACTGCATCCCAACCAACATGAGGATAAATCAGCTATAAAACAAACCAACATGAGGATAAATCAGCTATAAAACAAACCAACATGAGGATAAATCAGCTATAAAACAAACCACATGAGGATAAATCAGCTATAAAACAAACCAACATGAGGATAAATCAGCTATAAAACAAACCAACATGAGGATAAATCAGCTATAAAACAAACAAACATGAGGATAAATCAGCTATAAAACAAACCAACATGAGGATAAATCAGCTATAAAACAAACCAAGATGAGGATAAATCAGACTATAAAACAAACAAACATGAGGATAAATCAGCCATAAAACAAACCAACATGAGGATAAATCAGACTATAAAACAAACAAACATGAGGATAAATCAGCTATAAAACAAACCAACATGAGGATAAATCAGCTATAAAACAGACCAACATGAGGATAAATCAGCTATAAAACAAACCAACATGACAGGATAAATCAGACTATAAAACAAACAAACATGAGGATAAATCAGACTATAAAACAAACCAACATGAGGATAAATCAGCTATAAAACAAACAAACATGAGGATAAATCAGCTATAAAACAAACCAACATGAGGATAAATCAGACTATAAAAAAAACCAACATGAGGATAAATCAGCCATAAAACAAACCAACATGAGGATAAATCAGACTATAAAACAAACCAACATGAGGATAAATCAAGCTATAAAACAAACCAACATGAGGATAAATCAGCTATAAAACAGACAAACATGAGGATAAATCAGCTATAAAACAAACCAACATGAGGATAAATCAGCTATAAAACAGACAAACATGAGGATAAATCAGCTATAAAACAAACCAACATGAGGATAAATCAGCTATAAAACAAACCAACATGAGGATAAATCAGCTATAAAACAAACCAACATGAGGATAAATCAGCTATAAAACAAACCAACATGAGGATAAATCAGCTATAAAACAAACAAACATGAGGATAAATCAGCTATAAAACAAACCAACATGAGGATAAATCAGCTATAAAACAAACCAAGATGAGGATAAATCAGACTATAAAACAAACAAACATGAGGATAAATCAGCCATAAAACAAACCAACATGAGGATAAATCAGACTATAAAACAAACAAACATGAGGATAAATCAGCTATAAAACAAACCAACATGAGGATAAATCAGCTATAAAACAAACAAACATGAGGATAAATCAGCTATAAAACAAACCAACATGAGGATAAATCAGACTATAAAACAAACAAACATGAGGATAAATCAGACTATAAAACAAACCAACATGAGGATAAATCAGCTATAAAACAAACAAACATGAGGATAAATCAGCTATAAAACAAACCAACATGAGGATAAATCAGACTATAAAAAAAACCAACATGAGGATAAATCAGCCATAAAACAAACCAACATGAGGATAAATCAGACTATAAAACAAACCAACATGAGGATAAATCAGCTATAAAACAAACCAACATGAGGATAAATCAGCTATAAAACAGACAAACATGAGGATAAATCAGCTATAAAACAAACCAACATGAGGATAAATCAGCTATAAAACAGACAAACATGAGGATAAATCAGCTATAAAACAAACCAACATGAGGATAAATCAGACTATAAAACAGACAAACATGAGGATAAATCAGCTATAAAACAGACAAACATGAGGATAAATCAGCTATAAAACAAACAAACATGAGGATAAATCAGCTATAAAACAGACAAACATGAGGATAAATCAGCTATAAAACAGACCAACATGAGGATAAATCAGCTATAAAACAAACCAAACTGAGGATAAATCAGACTATAAAACAAACAAACATGAGGATACATCAGCTATAAAACAAACAAACATGAGGATAAATCAGCTATAAAACAAACCAACATGAGGATAAATCAGCTATAAAACAAGCCAAGATGAGGATAAATCAGCTATAAAACAAACCAACATGAGGATAAATCAGCTATAAAACAAACCAACATGAGGATAAATCAGACTATAAAACAAACCAACATGAGGATAAATCAGGATAAATCACAGCCTGGCAGCACCGCTGAGGGCGGTAGCCCACAAACAGCGCAGCAGGCGGCAGGAGATACCGCAACCTGGTATGGAGGGAAATGTAACAACGCAGCAGGCGGCAGGAGATACCGCAACCTGGTATGGAGGGAAATGTAACAACTGAGCAAGACAGCAATACTGTAAATGACGGTAATCTGGGTGATACTGAAGCACAGGATGTGGATGTATGCAGGACAGACAGAAACCAGTGAGAGACAGTCACCCAGCTGAGGCTGAGAGTCAGGTCCCTTGCAACAGGTGAGTCACACTGTGAAAACGCTGGAAATCAAGATGAGGACATGTTAGAGGATGATAGCCTATCTCAGTTTGCTGATATTGTGTCACAAGGTGATCAGCAGTCATACTCATTGTAGAGATTAATGATTTCCTTGACGAAAACCTATGGCAGACAGTCCGAGGAAGTGTCAGATTTCTTCTCAGATTTTGACAGGTTTGTTGACTCTGTTATGAAGATTAGACAAACGGCTGGGTACGAAGAGCTCAGCAAACAGGAGAGGTTTCGTCTAAAGAAGATTCTGACGAAACTTGGGGAGGAAAGGCGAGGAAAGGTTCCTTTAAATGTTCAAAACTGAAATATGGGTGATTCACAAAAGGGTTTTTTTTTCTCTCTGGAAAGGTTTCACTGTCTCATCCTTCTTTTCCTCTCTTCTTCTAATGGACAGTTTGCGAGTAGGGGAGTCTAAATATTAATGGAGGGACGGGATAGAGTTAAGCGAGGTGTGGTAGCTGAGCTGAGTAGAGCTAAGAGCATAGACGTGCTCCCCCTATAGGAAACCCACAGCTCTGTAGACAACGAGATAGAGTGGGGAATGAGTTTGGGCAGGCCAGGTTTGTTTAGCCATGGTA
>NC_079223.1:43748345-43785820 GCF_029633865.1 Lampris incognitus | reverse complement strand
ATAGATAGATAGATAGATAGATAGATAGATAGATAGATAGATAGATAGATAGATAGATAGATAGATAGATAGATAGATAGATAGATAAGAGGTCAGTGTTGAGACTATGTAAATAACCCAATTTATGTTTTAACTCTAAAGAAGAGATAATCCTGTTGAACAGTCATCTCCGTTGCTTATATTGCGTATGGTACCTGTTTTAAGCGTATAGTGTCTTGTTTCCTGTTTTGAGTAGAGGGGCTTTTATTCTGAAAACAACTCGCTGATCCTTACCTAGTTCCTACCGCGAGCGAGAGAAACGAGAAGTCGGTGAAACCTTTGATGTATTAGCACCCCTGAAGAGGCACAAGGTTCGTTGTAATACTGTATTATTAACACACTAGAAGAACCCCGCTACAATGTAGCGGTTTGGTTATCCACCCCCTTCTAAATCTCCCTCCTCTTCATCCTGCCAGCTAACCGCCTTCCCCCTGCCCCTAAACCCCCCCCCACTCCAACTCCCCCCCCCCCCAAATGCTCAGAATCATCTGAAATGCCGATAAAAGTGTTTTTTAGCCATTTCTAAAAATATATATTTTGCATAATTATGCATAATTATTATAATTATATTTTAATTTTCTGCTGTTTTTCTGGTCCTCTCTGGAACAATACCTACCACCTCCAAAAACAAACTAGGATCATAAGTGCATTTTTGCAAAAATGCATATATTTTGCTTAATGCCAAAACATTTCTGTCCCAGAAAAAAAAAATTTATAGGTGAAAAAATCAAAGATGCTCAGAATCATCTGAAATGCCGAGAAAAGTGGTTTTTAGCCATTTTTAGAAAAATGCATATTTTGCATATTTATGCATAATTATGCATAATTCTAATTTTCTGGGATTTTCCCTTACTCTCTGAGACAACACCTACCACCTCCAAAAAGAATTAGGATCATAAATGCTTTAGTTTTCGGTCCCGCTATCTACACTAACACACACTAACACACACACACACACATTCCGAAAATATATGAGTGGATGGTTGGTGTCTTGAAGTAGTTTTGAACTATAAGAACTCTTTCTTACCGTTTGTTTAGTTGAGTTAGCGTTAGCTTAATGTGAGCTAGTGTTAGCCTATGGTAATGCTCGCCAATATATTTGTTGTTTGTGTTTTCGTAACTAGCCCTTACGTTGGTTTTGAGATTTCCAATAAATCCGAAATCATCCGTTCAAGTGTCAGACCATCTCTCGGAGGGATACGCTACAATCCAAGTGTAACCCACTCAAAAATAACCTACAAGCAGGGTTAGGCTATTTACAGTCTAATTTCCCATTTCTTTAATTATATGTTTGACCTGCATATCATTTTAGCCCAGCAGAGGGCAGTGGTGGTGCTGCAGATAGTGAAACCTACTGCAACGTTTCTCAGGGCGAGGAAGAGCGAAGGCGGAAAACAGCGGAGTAGTAAGTTGAAGTTGAAACGCGAACTCAAAGAAAAAGCGGAACTAAAGAAATAGTTGCGGGGGTTTCTCCACAGAACCCTCCTCTAAGCAAGGAACAAACAGAGCGGGGTTGACATTGTGACGGGGATTTTCGGGAATTGTATTCTTTTCTCCGGTGAGTGTCTTACCAAGTGTTCGCCATGTGCGCTGCTAGCAAACACAGCATAATGGATTTGTTCCACAAGTGGATGAGATGAACCAACGGAAGCAAAAAACCAATCGGAGTTCATCTCAAGTTAAACTAACGGAAGTGTTATTAGAAGCTGTTTCACATGTGCAGCGAGTGAGAGAATCGAATGTATACCAGTTGTAAGCTGCTATATTGTAGCGAATTCAGGGGGCAGTCCGGGAACCGTCGCCACAGCCGGGACGCGAACCCGTGTCTCCCACTCCGCAAGCGACAACGTTAACCAGTCGATGCAGTGGTTCGCAACCTTTTTGGGGTCCTGGACCCCCTGCGTATTTTTGATCTACCCTGAGGACCCCTCCACCTGATCTTGGGGGAGGGGGGTTGCAATTTGATAGAAACAGTAGAAACTGCATTTTAAATTGCATTATAGCATTTATTCACTCTTTGGGGCAAAAATAAGAGCTTTCAGTTGTAACTTAGATATAGTTAACAAAAGAGAATTCTTATGCAGTAACTTTCAGATATATGTAACAAAACAGAATATGTATTCAGTAACTTTCAGATATATGTAACAACAGAATTTTTGTGCAGTAACTTTTAACAATGCAAACGGGAGCGAGATCTCTTATTAAAATACAATAAATTACACTTGTGAAACAGATGTAATTAGAGAAAAAAGTCCTGTTACCCTTTATAGTTTAGGTAGATAAAGGTCTCGGTCACATTTGAGTAAAATAATCCTATTTCTATAAATGTCATAGGATCTTTTTTTTAAAGATGTTTTATTTTCACGGACCCCTTGCAATTACACCACGGACCACTAGGGGTCCGCGGACCCCCGGTTGAGAAACACTGGATTAAAGGGTTCGACCCGTTAGTCAAGGACCAACGTGTCTACTTATCCATGCACGTTTGGTCCTTGACTAACGGGTCGGATCCTTTAGTCGAGCGGTCAGCGATGTCTCCCGCATAGGTTCGGTTCGCGTCCCGGCCGCAGCAGTTCCTGTGGTTGCCCCCCGAATTCGTTACATTGGTATCAGAAGTGGGATCAGGGCTGCCAAGTTTCAACAAAAGTTAAGAGTGAGACTCTGAAGAAGGGACTTTTGCCGGCGATAGGTCGCCGGCAAAAAAAAAACTTGGCCTTTTTTAAGGTGGATTTAGAGGAATATCTGAATTTAAATGGATTAGACTGTTCTGATGCTGTAATGTGATGTTGGCCTCCTCCTCATGCTCTCTCTCTCTCTTTACTCGGAATAGTGAGCACATACGAAGAAATATTGTCAATTGCTAGAGAGAGTAGAATACAGAGTCCAAGCCTACATTAGAATTAGACTGTCGGATGTCATTATTCAGTCTTATTCTGTCATTTGTATTCAGGGAGCTCCTCTCAACCCAATTATTTGTGCAATTTAAAAACCAGTTTCCTGCTATTTTATATAGTGTTCATAATTGACCAGCACACGTAGAAATGAAAACAATTGTAAGAAGAATTTAGACAGATAAAATACATTTATTTATAAAACGTCAATGAATACAGAACCAGAAAAATAATATTAAAAAATAAAATAAAGGGCATTTCTTTGTTTGTTCAGAGCACAAGGCTCAAACTATGAATTCAAGCAGTTCCTTTAACCCCTGGGCACCCCTCCAGAAGATCATGACGTTTCCCCTCGGTGCAAAACATGTTCAGTTCCTTAAAAGTGCTATAAAAATATTACACATTAATATTTTTTTCACTTTCAATGCATTAAATCTTTTGACCAACTTCAATACTGATCATAACTATTAAATTTATCTGTATTTCTTAAGTAATTTTAACCCTTTAATGCCTTTTTGGGAACACAAAACCACAATTATTTAATGAGAAAAACATGAAATATGACGTATTTTCCGTATACTAATTGCAAACTGGAATTTTTTGGGGGGTGGGTGGCAACCCTAGTTAAACCCACCAAATGACATAATAGTCATTTCAACCAACGTTGACATACCCGATCTCAACTGTTCTAACAGGCACAGACACTGAGCTAAACTTCTGCTCTGGAAAGTTACAAGTTTAGAATTTTAGATTTAGACTATGTGGCAAAATAAATCACATCCTGGTTTTTATAAAAGAAATCATCACCTCATGTCAAGAACTATTAGATCAATTTCATTCAATAACACATTCAGAGATTTATCCGTGAACCAAGTATAATAGAAACCAAAACAGGACATTCACCAAAAAGGAAAGCTATTGTTCCTCTACAGATTTCTGACAAGTGACTGTTGGAATATTTTCCTTTTTAACTGCGAGACATCACAGCAGCCTGTGTAACGTTACTCCTGCTCGGACTGAGTGACTATAACGCATTTTATTCTATAAAACTAACGTATTTACTATTACTTTCTTTCTTTCTTTCTTCTTTTTCTTCTTCTTCAGTGGGGTCTTCTTCTTGTGGAGCTCTTTTATTTTATTTTATTTCGTGGTGTTGACACTATGACCCGCCCCACTCTGCCTCTGATTGGTTGATACTCGTGGTTGCCTTTCATTGATTGGGTTGGTTAGATTTAGGCATGAGGACTGATGATTGGTTAAGGTTAGGGTAAGAATATCTGGGTCAGCCAATCAGAGGCAGAATAGGGCGGGCTCGCCCTAGAAAGCCAGTGACTAGCAGCGTCGCAAGTTGTGGAAAAACTACATAGAAGTGAAGGGAAAACGTTTATGAGCCTGTGAAATAGCAAGTGTGGCGTGTGAAGAGGCATAATTGCGTGACTCTCACTCCCAAAGGGTGAGACTTGGCAGCCCTGAGTGGGATGGTGAGACCGTAAGGCCATCGGAAACGTATGCGCCCAGAGGCGTGAAGGAGCTGATGTGCTCAAGCGCGGGCACGCGCTTCCCGAATGAGGGGGTGAGTGGGAGACGGGGTAGTGTAACGTGCATGTATAAGTAGATCCTTTAGTCGAGCGGTTAGCGATGTCTCCCGCGGTGCGGGCGATACGGGTTCGCGTCCCGGCCGCGGCAGTTCCTGTGGTTGCCCTCCGAATTCGCTACAATATGGATTTTTGAGTTATATTAGTGTCAGATTTGGTCATGTGTAGTTGATAAGTCATTGAATGTTGCCCTGAACATCTCGCCAACAACCGGTCCGGAAGTGTTCTACTCCACATGTCTTCATTTCATCGGGCAGATAAGCGCTGAAGTCTCACCACACTTAATACAAAAACATACAACCCGGGTAGATGAACATTTTTTACTTTTTTTGGGGGGGGGGGCTATTTCGTCAGAGCTCTGAAAGGTTTTTTTCATTTTCTATTTTGTGTTTAATGTTACAGTAAGAAAAATCCGGCTGTTTGAGTAAAACATAACAGGTGTTTTGGTGTTTTCATTCCTCTTCTCCTCTTTGCAAAGTACCTTAACCAAGCACTTGCAGTTTGTTGTATACCTATCAAGTGCCCACCTTACATAAGTCAATAAACTGTAAATAAACTGCCCTGCTGTTTAGGTTTGGAACATGGCCTGTAACACAGATAGCATGCCATCTGCTGTTAAAACTAGAAGACCATGAATATCAAAGGTTTAAAATCAAAAGTTTAGATTAAACATTTATAAAACTTGGGGGGGGGGTTTGGGGGGGTGTTTACATGGTAATGTTTGGAATCAGATGCATCACTGAAAATGGCTGGTGCAAAAGAAAAATAGGGAAGCAACTGGATCGCGAAATATAAGTCAGTTGCCTGTCTTTGCCTCTACATGTCAGTAAAGGACAGCTAACCTTGTTCTCTCTGTCTTTCAGACTGTGTTCCCCATGAAACACTTACCCTTGTAGTTCTCAATCAGGTCCTCAGGTAGCACAATCACTGCTGATTTCTATTCTGCCAGCTAGTTCATTACATTCACCTCTCACGGGTGGTACCTGAGGACCTGATTGAGACCTACTGCTATACACCACCACCCACAAAATTAGAGACGTGGATGTTATGTTTGCAGTAGGAGCTACCAACAAAATGGTGACTGTTTATATTGGTTTTGTTCCAGTTTTCACTCTATGTAAGATGGTGTAAAGAGCCACAGTAAACAGCGAGTAAAGCTTACTGCGACTCAAGTCATCATTGTGCAAGACAGAGTTTGGCTAGTTGGATAGCTGCAGCTTCTACGCTATAGTGAAGACAACATAATGCGTGTTACTATGCCTTTAAGAGTGTTGGTTGTAAGGGGCTGAGCCGCACGGTTTACGGGTTGTTGTAAAAGGTGTTGCGAAAATAAAGCTTACTAAAACCCAGCTCAGGTCTGGTCGTTTTAACGAGGATGTCTGCTTTCGTTTTACCACTGCCACCTCCTTTCCTACCTGTTCCCGGTGATCCTGCAGTTGGGATAGATGGTTAACGTCGTTTGAGGTCTATCTGTTAGCTTTGGGACATGACGACCTGCAGGAGGCTAGAAAGTGCACGCTGCCAAGGCACTGCCTTGGACAGGAGGGGCAATGGATTTTCACTACTCTTACGCACCAGTTTGATTTTTGCCAGAGAGCTCAGAAGTCTGGTGAGTCCGTTGCTCAATTTGTGTTAGCATTACATGAGTTAGCTAAGCATTGTGACTTTGGGGGGGTGGAAGATGGTTTAATAGTTGGCCAACTGATAGAGAAAACAGCATGCACGCAGCTGAGAGAAAGACTTTTATTAGAGCCGGAGTCCATGACATTAGCGGATGCTGTGGCGATAGGGGAACAGCTAGAAACAACGCTAATAGAAGTGTGAACGTTCTCGCGCGCGGGTCCATGAACCCATCACGTCATCAACACCACCCATCCAACATGTGGCCCAGGAGGAAGCAGTGGCTGTTTACATGGAATATGACAGCTTGGAAGTACACAAAGTGGCAGGTGGAGTGTCCAGGGAGAGTGTGCCCAGGCGTTGCAGTAACTGTCGTTCTCTTAAGCATGGACCTAGAGACCATTTGTGCCCTGCCCTGGGTAAGTGCTGCCATCACTGTAATAAACTGAACCGTTTTCCCAGCCTGGACAGTCACCCTCTGCCGCTGTTCCTATAACCATGGTGCAGAGCAGACAGGCCATGTTCAGAAATTGTGCATGCTGTGTGGGAAGAACCACCATACCGCTCCTCATTGATACTGGGGCCAAAGTGTCCCTCCTGAACAAAGCCACCTATGCACGCTATTTCAGTCATGTGCCCCTTGATGTACCTGCTAACTCTTTGTCAAGCTATGGACATGCCCTTATTTCCACTCTGGGTGTGGCCTGTCTCCCGTTGGAATATAACCGCCAATGTATTCCTGATGTTAAGTTCTATATCTCACATACAAGAGCTAACATAATGGGCCTAGACCTCTTCCATGCGCTGATTTTTCTCTGACTGAGGCTTGGGGGCCTGCGTGTTCTACAGGTGTTCTACCTCCTGTCCCAGCTGCCACCCGAAGCTGTTTGAGGGGCTAGGGTGCATGTGCGGGTTCGAACACGAAGCTACACTGGACTCATCCATATGCCCAGTTATTCAGCCATTATGGCGCATTCTCCTGGCCCTCCATGATGTGGTGGGGGAGGAGCTTCGTCGCCTCGCTGAGGCCGACGTCATAGAACCCGTTAACGCCTCACCCTTGGTGTCCAACCTGGTGGTAGCCAGGAAGAAAGGGGGTGGACTCCCTCTCTTCATCGACCTGACGGACGTCAACAAAGACATTATCCCTGATAAGTACCAGCTTCTCACCATAGAGGAGCTTGCCAGCCACTTTCATGGTTCTACTGTCTTTAGTAAGATGGACTTAGGGCATGGCTACCAGCAGGTTCCCCTGGTGCCGAGCGGCAAAGACCTCACAGCCTTCGTCACGCACATGGGGGTGTTCAGATATAATTGCATGTCATTTGGATTGTCCTTGGCCCCAAGCTGTTTCCAGAAAATAATTTCGCTCATCCTGGCTGGCATTCAGGAGGTCTCCATCCATCTGGATGATGTGGTGGTGCACACGCCCTCCACTGTATTACACGATGCTCGCCTGGAGCAGGTCTTCCAGCACTTGAGACAGCACAGCGTCACCCTGAAGTGTGTGTTTGGAGCTGAGGAGGTCGAGTTCCTGGGCTTAGTTTCTCCAGAGCGGGCATCACTCCGATCATGTCTCACACTGAGGCCATTCTGTCCCTTCCAGACCCACAGTCGCCATCCCAGCTGTCCTCGTTCCTGGGGATGGCTACCTACTATCTCCATTTCCTGCCACAGCACTCCGATGCAGCAGCCGCTCTGTGCCAGCTGCTTCGCAAGGATGCTGTTTGGGACTGGACCCCGGCCTGCCAGGAGGCCGTGCACGTCATTAAACAGCAGCTCATATCCCCGCCTACTCTGGCCCATTTCAGTCTCACCGCCCCCACCCTGGTCACCTGTGATGCTTCTGGGGTGGCACTTGGGGCTGTACTCTCCCAGGTCCATGAGGGCATGGAGCGTCCAGTAGCTTTCGCCTCCCGGGCACTCACTATACTCAGTGGGGGAGAGGGAGACCCTTGTTTGTCTGTGGGCCTGTGAAAGCTGGCACATCTACCTCTATGGTAGGGCTTTCACCATCTGAACGAACCATCAGGCTCTGACGTCACAGCTGGCGACACAGGGCTCAGGGCACAGGCCACTGAGGCTGCTGAGGTGGGCTGATAGACTTGAACCAGTACAATTTGAGACTAGAGTCTGTGCTTGGGCGCACGAATGTGGTAGCTGACCTGCTGTCAGGGCAGTCTCCACCACAGTGGGGTTGGACAGTGGAACGCCAGACTCAAAGGGGGATGAGGACTGAGTCCAAATGCTTTACGAGCCCCTCAGCACAGTAGTCACACTGGCCAAACTGCAGCAGGCTTCAGCTGAGGACAAGACGTTCTCTACCCTCCGCAGCTACATTCAGGATGGCTGGTCTGCTAAAGTGGATGCCAGTCTACTCCCCTACCACAGAGTCGGCGATGAGCTCTCAGGCTGGGGGGAAGGGTGCCCCGCATGCGGCCATCGCATGGTCATACCAGAGACACTGCGGACCAGAGTCTTACACATGGCACATGAAGGGTACCTGTGAGTGGTCAAGGTGAAGCAGCGCTGCTGAGACACACTGTGGTGGCCCCGTATAGACCACGATGTAGAAGAGCTGGTGAAAAACTGCACCTGCTGCCTTTTAAATGGGAAAACGGGCCATTCAGACACAGCACCCCTCACCCCACTCCAATGGCCGTCCGCGCCATGGGAGCATATTCAGATGGACCTCTGCGGCAAGCTTCGCAGGGCACCCGCACACGCCTGCTACCTACTGGTGGTACACGACGTCCCCTCGAAATGGCCAGAAGCTTTTGAGCTTGGCTCCATTACCACACATGCTATCGTCAATCATCATCTGCCTGGACAAGCTCTTTGGGCGCTGGGGGCTGCCTAGCACTGTCACATCGGACAATGGGCCTGAACTCATATCGTCTGAGTTCTCAGACTTCCTGTCACGGCGGTCCATCAAGCACACCAGGACGGCAGCGTACCAACTGGAGGGTAATGGGGGGGGGGTAGAAAGACTTAATAAGAACCTAAAAAACGGAATATGGGCCTGTATGGAGGAGGGGGAAAACCTTTGGTGCTGCACTCAATCGCACCCTATTGACAATCCAAGCACTCCATCACTGGGGTGTCACCGGCCCTGCTCATGATAGGGCGGGAACTAAAACAACCACTGGACTGCCCAAGAGCCAAGTCAGCCCCTGCACGTGTGAGCCCAGGGCCCCAGAAGGCTAAAGTACAGGTCCGCAGCTCACAGGCCCAGAGGAAGCAGAGGTTCAACACCTTGCGCAGAATGTGGGACCCCTCCCTGTTAGCAGGGGCCTGGGTCCGAGTCAAACATGCACACCGTCAGAACAAGCTGCAGTCATATTGGTCAGTGCCCTGGCAGGTGACTCAGCAGCTAGGACCGGCCACCTACAGACTGGACGATGGGACTCGGTGGTACTCGAACCACCTGCACAGGGTTCGGGCCCCAACAGACCCTGGATCATCCCTGTGCCCTGCTGCTTCTCTCAGCTAGCAGCCTGCTCCGGAGACTGATGGGTTAGGGGTTAACCCCCTGCCGCCGCCAGGTCCTGCTTCTCAGCCGGCTCACCCTCAGAGAGCCAGGGCTCTGCCAGTCTGGTTCGAGGACTATGTTATTAGTAAGTAAAGGGGTTTTGGTTTCATGGATTGGAGAATGTGTTGCGCTTCCTAAGGAGGGTGGGGGAAGAAAATGTTATGTCTGCTTACCAGCATTATGTGTTACTATGCCTTTAAGAGCATTGGTTGTAAGTGGCTGAGCCGTACGGTTTACGGGTTGTTGTAAAATGTGTTGCGAGAATAAAGCTTACTAAAACCCAGCTTAGGTCTGGTCGATTTCTAAACAGAATAATGCACATTTCAACAGAATCCAGAGGTCAGTTTTGTAAGTGGTATGAACTTGAGTAAAGTGAATTCACTATAAATTCATAGTCACATTCATATAAACATGAATACTTTTTCTTGGAAATGACCAAAGAAGTTTAGATGCACATAGCTTCTTTGTGGCTCTTTTTGGAGTTGCAGTAACATGCGGTTTGACAGCAAGTTATACAGTTTGATGTTACACTTAATGTGTGAGACGTTACATGTGGCTTTACGGTTATTAGATATGACCAGACAATTCCCAGGTCATAGCCAGATAAAAAAATATATATATATTCTATTCTATATACTATTGCAGTACCTCATCTACTGTCTGTTAACAATAGCAACAGCTCCACAAAAGCACACCCTTTGGTTAATGCAGTATACATAGCCGGAGGGGGGGGGGGTGATTCAGCCTTTAAACCCTACATAAACTATGAGTAAGGAAACAGAAGTCTGGTTCAATAACATGCATGTCAGGCAAATTGGAGACTCTACTTTGCTGGTAGGTGTGAATGTTTTAGTGTGAATTATGATGGGCTGTCTCTGACCTGGATATCTCCCCACCTTGTTGCCCATTGTCTGCTGCGGCACCCCCCCACCACCACCACCACCTCGCAAGGCCCAGAACTGGGGCAAGTGGGACTAGAGGATTGGCAATTGATTTGACATTTCTGATTTTAGCAACAGCATTCCAAAAACTTCATAACCTGTGGTGATTATGGAGTCTTTCATTTTACTTGAATGTATTTTATTATGTGGCTATCGTTTGTCTCTTGTAGCACTTTAAGGGTGTTGTATCTTTAGTTCGTTGATACATGTAATTCATAGTAATTAATATAGTTAAAAACATACAGTTAAAAAGGTTATATATATATTGTGAATGTTGAATCCTTTTGTTTGCTTATGAAGAATTATAATTGTGAACAACGACTAATACAGACCACAAGGTGGCAGTGATGTTTTGAGTGTAACGTTACAAGCGCCACAAAGCGGTGTCGAAAAACGAGGAAGAAGAACTTGACTAACGCGAGTGAGACGGAAACAGTTGAGTGCCCCGCGTTTTATTGGTGTAAATGACACGCAGTTGTTCAGTAAACAGTTCAAAGTTCAGACGTGATGTCCCGCTCGTTTATGTAGAAGTTGCAGCTAAGTCCCCACAAAGGGCTCTCGTTCCTGGGTCATAGTGCAGTAGAAGGCGCTGGCGCAAGTTCACGGTGCAGTTCAAGAAGGTGTGGCCAGTACTTTTTTGTGCCATTTCCGGGACATGCTGTGCTGTTTCCGGGACATGCTGCGCTGTTTCCGGGACATGCCGCGCTGTTTCCGGGACATGCCGCGCTGTTTCCGGGACATGCCGCGCTGTTTCCGGGACATGCTGCGCTGTCTCCGGGACATGCCGCGCTGTTTCCGGGACATTCTGCGCTGTTTCCGGGGCATGCGGTGCTGTTTCCGGGACATGCTGCGCTGTTTCCGGGGCATGCTGCGCTGGCGGTAATCGGGCGCAACAGAGGCGCAGTGGTAAAAGGGTTGCATTAGAAGGAATAAATGATCAGCAGGAATGGTGGGGGCTGTCTTCTATTACAGCCAATCCAATCAGCTCCTCTCATTCCCTTTAAAACCAGCAACTCCATTCCAGTTGGTGGCGGTAATGCACCACATTCACACCTAGGGACACTCTAGTACGGCCTATTCACCTGACCTACGTGTCTTTGGACTGTGGGAGGAAACCGGAGCACCCGGAGGAAACCCACGCAGACACGGGGGGAACATGCAAACTCCACACAGAGGACGACCCGGGACGACCCTCAAAGTTGGACTACCCCAGGGCTCGAACCCAGGACCCTCTTGTTGTGAGGCCACCGCGCTAACCACTGCGCCACCGTGCTGCCAGGCTGTCTGACCCAAACAATGGAAACTTTTTGAAGGAGGTAGAGCTTCAGACCACATGTGATCCCATAATGCTGCACTTATCTAGAATCAGGGATGGCAACACACACACACACAAACACAATCTGGGAAGGAACGTACAAAAATGAACTCGTTCAGTTGATTAGTGTTAAACTGATGGATGAAATTGTTTCAAAATGTACATCTCAAAATGCTTCTCCATCACTCTCAACTGCACCCCAGACATCAGCCACCAAGATAATAAGAATAAGAATAATGGCTAGCTGCTCATCTCATAATGGATGGCGGGAAGTCCAGGCCGCATAAGGCAGAAAAGCTTCTCCCAGGAGGAAACCGATGTCCTTGGTCGGGAGGTGCAGAGTCGCCAAGTGCGCACACAACACATAATAACAGGCCTAGCATGAAGGCGGCAGCCCACCGCTCCCAGCTACACAGATCACAGCCAGGATGGGTTCATTTGCAGCAACTGCATTTCCCCGAGGGGATTAATAAAGGAAACTTAATTTAAAATTTTTCATTTCATTGTTATTTATTCCACTCGTGGTAATGCAGAGCTCCAGACAGAGACTCATAATGAAACACAAATCAGTTTACACGTTCCATGATTGAGAAGGAGCAGGGAGAAGAAACCTCTTGTTTTGCCTGCCCCTTACTCACACCTAAATAAACAACAGACTAGATGGTCTGTCAGTCAGTTACTCAACTGCAACATGGGAAATTAAAAAGAACCAAAAAGGCCTTATTCAGCAAGTCACCATCAGCTGAAACCCCATTTCCTGACAGCTCCATATTGTCTAATTAATCTTTCCTTCTACATTTTCTTGAAGTGGAAGTTATTTATACAACCCTGTAGATCCTTCTCTGAAGAATTCCGCCGTTTGACGCCACGTACCGAAATACACATCTGCTTTAAAGTAGTGCCGCATACTGATGTTTCAAACTACATTTCCTTCTATGGTGCTCGTGCTTTGGACTAAAAACAAACAATTTTTTTTGTAAATCTTCTGGTAATACGCTGCTTTTTGCCCTGTACGTAACTAAAAACTTAACACCAATTCCAACGTGATACGAGACAACACACAAACATGATTATGTGACAGGCTACCGTTTAGCGTGTCTTCGTGCTCACCAGCGTCTTCCTCTCTTTCCTGCACGTTCTATCAACGCAGCAGGAGATCTTCAATAGTTGTGATCACGGATCAATTGGCCTAGGCAATCAGTTCCTTCTTTCAGGTTGGAGGAGGTTAATTGAAATATTGAAATCCAGGGGCGTGGCCACGTGGGGGCCGGGGGGGGCCACGGTCAGAGCACGCCCCCCCCCGCTTCCCCTGTCCCGAGTGGGTAGCTGAAATAATCAAGCTGAAATACATGCACTATTATCATTAGCCTATTATTATTAAGTCTTTTCCTTTGCCACTAGAGTTGTGAGCCCAATGGGCTCATATTTGTGTAAATCCAAGCGTAAAAGCAAGAGTGTGTAAGTGCAGCATGGCAAGTCCAAGTGATGTAGTTTATTTCGTTGTGTGTGTTCAGGATATGGAAGTGTTGGCTTCATTGTGCACATTTTCCCTTCATGCAATTGAAATTGCAATTGAAATACTAAATGACATTTCTGTCTTCGGTCTTTACACTTTACAACACTTAAACCATACCCATTGCATTAACACCCGCGCATGGGACATGTAGATTAGATGAATGATACCGTTCCCATACCCTTTGGCTATACGCAATCCATGGCATTGTTAAAAGGGCTATCATAACCTTCAAAAGTCGTTTTGAAATAGTAGTTTTGACAAGTGCCACCCTAATTAAATGGCTGGCCCCAGCTGCCCCCCCCCCGGTAAAAAAGTCCTGGCTACGCCCCTGTTGAAATCCCCGCCACATGTTGTTTTCTGCGCGTAACGACGCACACTGACAGTTTTATGTTGGAAGACACGTGCAGATGCGCGTGCAGATGTTTTGTGTTCTGATTGAAAAGGTTTAGGCCAGTTGTCATTAGTTAAATTATTCACGAAGCAGGCCAACATACCATACACAAAGTGGCGTGTGTGACTTTGGGCAAGTCTATGCTTAGTGCACCTTCGCCTAATGCCCGGATGCTACCAGGCGGGCACACAGACGCAATATCTGGCTTTATTCGACACCAAACTAGCACTGCGCCACCTGATTTTGACTGTCACGCCCGCTACTGCGCACCCACGCCCGTTTCGGCGCAAGTGACGTCATGGCGAGCGCGGAAATTAGCAAACGTGGCCAGGCGAGAGAATAACCACCTTGCGCCATACGAAATTGTCACCACGCCTGCGTTAGCGCTACCGCCGGCCTTGCAGAAACTAGAGCCCTTAATATCAACTGTACTGATTAATTATTACTGATACGTTAAAAGAAACGCCACTCTTACTTTTTCCAACCTTTATTGCTGAAAACCTCTTTATTTTTTTTTATTTTTTTTTTTCAGGTGACACATGTGACTTCGTTCAATACAGTGTGAGTGGTTGCCCTATTATTTTAGGGGTGCCAGCGAACTCTGCTTTCGCTCCTATCGTAAACACAGTTGTACTACACCCAGCTGACCCTGAACAAGGTTTTGTTTTTTTTCCTTGTTTTTAACATTCAGCTTCACAGGGGAGACAAACTGCAGACTTAACTATATAGCAGCACCTTGGAAGCGGGTAAGGACTGAGTGCCTGGCTCATGGACACTTCACCAGGGTACATGTGTGCCGACATAAGTTGTCCTACACCAAAGAAAGGGCCTACAGCAACACCACTTCCGGTGCCATTTGAGCCCCGATCACTGCGATCTGATGACCTGTAATCAGAAACGCCATTACCAGGTTGGCCAAAATACCGGTCTCTGGCTTTTCCACCGCCTGGCAGACGATACAGTAGCGTGGCTGCACGTGCCACCAGACTTAAAAAAGTTTCACCACCAGGCCAACGGGCCTCTGAACTCACAGCATTAGGCACCTCTCATTGCAGAGCCGCTCATGTGCTGTCGGCACTGTTTAGCTAAAAGTTGCACCATTCCCTGAACTTCTGCTGCTGCTTTTCCACCAGGACTGACGCACAGCCTCCACACGGGTCACTGCTAGGAACACACAGCCCCCTTCACATGTGCACACTGCTCCTATAATATTCTGTTTTTATCTTATTTATAGTTTATATTGTATTCCTTATTTTTCTCCCTATTCTTACTCGTTTTTTTGGGGGGGGGGGGTTTGTTTATTTATTTATTTTTGTACTGCCGAGCTGACCTGATAGCACATTTCAAGTCAAGTCAAGTTTATTTGCATAGTAATGATCACAAGTTACAAATTTGCCTCAAGGGGCTTTACAGCAACACAACATCTTGTCCTTAGACCCTGGCATCGGATAAGGAACAGCTCCCTAGAAATAAAAAAATAAAAACCTTTTACAGGGGAAAAAAAATAGGACGAAACCTCAGGGAGCGCAACCGAGGAGGGGGTCTTGGATGTTGTGTGCGCAGAATAAAACACAATTTACACAATACAACACTGAAAGAGGACAACAGAATTATAATGGAATTATAAAATATGTGAAGAATATGATGAGGAGGAGGCCAAGCAGTGTCCAGACGCCACCGGAACAGCCCAGGACCCGAGCCGCGTCACCACCATCACCATGTGGACCTGACAGGCCAGACTACACGTGCACACAAGAGAGACCCACATCACACCATTCACAACATACGTGGGAGAAGAGACAAGAAAAACATTAGTCACACATCGGACTGAGAGAAAGATACGACATTGAAACAGGATAACAAGATTACGTGGATTTATGAAATGTATAAAGAACGCGATGAGGAGGATGCCTAGCAGTGTCCAGGTGGCGACCACCATCACCATGGAGACCCGGGAGGAGGACCTGTGCACACAGGAGAGACTCAGATCACACCATTCACAAACAGAAGAAGAGAAAGGAGAAGACGTCATTGAGAGGGAGAGAGGAGACGTGAGAGAAGAGAACAGTTTGCAGTAATCTATACTCTATGATCTCGTCGGCAGAACAGTGGTTGGCAAATTCGCTGAGCCAGAAACCGACCCGCCATGCAGTACAGGTTGTGAAGTGCTCAACTTAAAGGCAACCATTTGTAGGTTAAGGCAAAGTATGACTCTTAAGTTTGGATTTAAAGGACTCAAAGACTGATTGTCTGATGGCAGCAGGCAGGTTATTCCACAAGAATAGGGCCCGATATGGAAAAGGCCCTGCCACTAGCTAATGTCTTTTTAACTTTGGATACACAGGATCCCTGTATTTTGAGAGTGAAGAGCTCGAGATGGAGTGGACGGTTTAAGGAGACCAGACAGGTAAGATGGAGCAAGCCCATTTAGGATTTTATTTATTGATTGATTTATTGATTGATTCTGCTCCCTTTTTATCCCCAATAGTGTCTGGCCAATTACCCCACTCTTCCGAGCCGTCCCAATCTCTGCTCCGCCCCCTCTGCTGATCCGGCGAGGGCTGCAGACTGCCACATGCCTCCTCCGATACATGTGGGGTCGCCAGCCGCTTCTTTTCACCTGACAGTGGGGAGTTTCGCCAGGGGGACGTAGCGCATGGGAGGCTCATGCTATTCTCCCCAGTCCCCCCTCCCCCCCGAACAGACACCCCAATCGACCAGAGGAAGCACTAGTGCAGCGACCAGGACACATACCCACATCCGGCTTCCCACCCACAGACACGGCCAATTGTGTCTGTAGGGACGCCCGACCAAGCCAGAGGTAACACAGGGATTCGAATCGCCGATCCCCGTATTGGTAGGCAACGGAATAGACCGCCACGCCACTCGGGCGCCCTCATTTGGGTTTTTATAAGTCAGCACAAGCAACTTGAAGTCAGATCTAACATGGATAGGAAGCCAGTGAAGGGAGGTAAGAACCGGTGTAATATGGTCAAATTTTCTAGTTTTAGTTGGGATTCTAGCTGCAGCATTCTGAGCCATCTCAATACTTTTAGTACTTGCATAGGGCAGACCTGAAAACAGAACATTACAGTAATCAAATCTGGATGAAACAAATGCAGGTATTAGAGTCTCTGCATTAGCCATAGACAGGAAAGACCGCATTTTAGCTATGTTACATAAGTGAAAGAAAGGCAGTCTTGATGATTTCTTTAATGTGCTTATCAAAGAAAAGTCTGGGATTAAACAACACTAGGATTTTTGGCTGCCACACCTTGTGAAATCACAGAGTTGTTAGTTGTTATTGTTACTTGATCAAATTGTTGTCTGTGTCTAGCAGGGCCAATGACCAGCATCTCAGTTTTTTTCCGAATTTAAAAGCAGGAACTTTAGTGACATCCAATTTTTCACAGCAGCCAAGCAGGTCTCTAAATTAGTCATTTGAGTGTTATCATCAGCCTTTATAGACACATACAGCTGGGTATCATCAGCATAAGAATGGAAATTTATTCCATGACTGTGTATAATTTGGCAAGAGGTGAAATATAAAGAGGAAAAAAGTAGAGGGCCAAGAACCAATCCCTGAGGTACGCCATATTTAACGTCAGAGAATTTCGATGTAATATTGTTATAGCAGACACAGTGTGTTCTTACAGATAAGTAGGACTTAAGCCAAGAGAGAGCTAAGCCAGTGACACCAAAATTACAATTTATTCCCTCTAATAGTATACAGTGATCGATGGTGTCAAAGGCTGCACTGAGGTCCAGCAGTAGAAGCACAGAGGTGGAATCAGAGTCGATAGCCAGTAAAAGATCATTCACCGCTCTGGTCAGGGCAGTTTCATTGGAGTCACAGGCCCTGGAAGCCAATTGAAAAGGTTCGTATAGTTCTCTTCTTTATGGGTCGAACGTTATTGATACACAACTCTCTCTAGTACTTTAGATAAGAATGGAAGATTAGAGACTGGTCGATAGTTATTAAGAGACCTTGGATCAAGGTGTGGTTCCTTAAGTAGAGGTTTGACCACAGATGTCTTAAAACTTATCTCTCTCTGGTACTTAAGAGAAGAATGGAAGATTAGAGACTGGTCGATAGTTATTAAGAGACCTTGGGTCGAGGTGCGGTTCCTTAAGTAGAGGTTTGACCCCAGCTGTCTTCAAACTGCTGGGAACAGTGCCAGTAGTAAGTGATAAATTAACAATGTCTAGCATTGTAGGTCCCAGGAAAGGTCAGAGGTCTTTAAAAAGATTTGCTGGTAAAGGTTCAAGAAGGCAAGTAGTTGGTTGAGAAACTGACACGAGCTTAGTCAAAGTATCAAGAGAGATAGTCTCAAAAGCTGTAACAACAGGGACTATCAGTGACTCATTGTATAGATATGAATTTGGTAAGACAGGATCTGCAGGAGTGGCTGGAGTTGAACTTATTTTGTTTATGATCTCATCAACTATTGCAGGAAAAGGTACAGAAACTCATGGGCCATGACTGACGAGCAGCTAATAGACTGCTACTTTTTAGTGAATTTTAGCTACAGTGTCAAAGAGAAATTTGGGATTATGTTTATTAATATTGATTAAGTGAGAGAGAGCGAGAGATACACTGCTTTCGCAGCAGATAACGCTCGCTTGTATTTCAGTAACCACTCATGCCAAGAGAGGTAAAAAAAACTTCCAATTTGGATTTTCGCCATTTATGTTCCAGTGTCCTGCAGGCCGGCTTAAGAGCACTTCTCGTCGTTAAACCAGGGTGTACGCCTCTTAATACATTTCATTGTATTGTTGACCCTGTGTTAACCGACGTATGATGAGTAAAACTGAAACTTGAAGTTGAAGCTTTTTTTAGATTTTTTTTTTTTTTATTGTCATCCATGGAGACCGAGCATCCTTGGTGTTATTCTTCGGTGTGGGCAGTTTGAGCACAGTATAGTGAGACTGGCAGTCCGCAGCATGTTTAATCCGGGAGCAGGGAGGATGTTAATGTTGGAGCCACCGTCTGTGGGCACTGAGTCCAATGTGGTTTACTGTTAGACACACTAGAGGACACAAGATGGCACTAAGGAACTGCCTCTGCACTGTTTCTTCTTCCTCTTCCACTTCATGCCAGTAAGTGGAGAAGAAAAAGAAAGAGGGAGTGGGGGGGGGGCGCGCGATGGGGAGAGAAAGAGCTCACCGAAGATTTATGAAACACAATTAATTGAACCGTTCCTTATAAAACAGCCTTAATTACGGCTATGGCAAATTGGGTTTACACGCTGGAATTGAGTTTTCTTTTGTTGGACTCGCTCTGGGCTGATTTACGGTATCTTTTGCGCTTCATTGCCCGTAATTAGATCCAAATAACTCGTTCCTCATTACGGAAGTCTCACGGGAATTTGAACAGTTGTGTTGCCGACTCGCCGAGTGCGTGCCTCCGCCGGGATGTGTGAGCATGTGCGCGACTTCTGCACGCCTGGCGACGCTCCATTAGTGTGTACGTACTCTACATATGTGCCTATGTGGTGTGTTTTGTGTGTCTGTGTGTGTGTGTGTGTGTGTTTTTGGTGGTGTGCCGGTGATGAACACATTAGCGGTGTTGCTCACTGTCCTTCACAGCATGAGGCTCATGTTTAGCCTCCTGTCTGGCTTCCATCGAGGGAAGCGGTCAACCTAATCCACTCTCAGCCCCGCTTCATCCCGGCCCTGAGCTCCCATGAGCTCCCTGCGGGTTGGCCTGCGTGTCCCTGGTGCATCTGTAACATTCCCAGATAGCAAAACTCGCTGTGGCCCGGACCCGTCCCACACCCGACTTCCATCTTTCTTTCATCCGGCCCACATACCGCGTGGAATGACGGCACTTGAGCGGTCCGGCCCGCTCCTGTTTGCCAGATCCGGGCCAGAACCAAGCCATAGCAATGCTGCACGTGCCACATATGTGCCAAAGGTGGCCCGTATTTGTTTCGTGATATTTGGGCCATATGCACCATTCACCACACGGGCCACTTCAGGGTCACATCCATTTCAGGCCACCAGTGCCGCATCACTGCCTGAAGTGGCCCACATCCGGGTGCTATCTGGGCAGCTGTGTGTCGAGCATCGGTATTCCACCCGATTTCCTGCATTACTCCTTACCCCCCCCCGCCCCCCCCCCCCCCCCCCCCGGTCTGGTCTAAGGGTGTGCTTACAAGTGAAATCAGATGTAGCGGCTACACATATACCCGCTGAATTTATACCCCCCCCCCTCCCCCACCACGTGCACACATCATGAGAACACCCACGTCCCCAACAAGTTCAGAGGTGTGCACATGCAGGTGCTCGCACACATGCAAACAAATGCACGTGTTCAACCGTGTGCTCACACAAATGCACCGATACACAACGAAACATACACACGTGTGCACGCAAGCCCACGCACAAAACGCAAGCACGCACACATCTACATACACACGTAGCTATACGCGTCTGTGAAGAGACACACCAAGGTCCACACGTGTCTATGCGCTTGTTTAGTGTAGTACGGGGTACAGGAATGCGTGCTGTTGACTCCGACTCCGCTCATTAATCTCTCCACGACCGTTTCCAAACATGTTTAACTGCCAGGTCCAGGTCCAGGTCCGGGTCCGGGTCCAGGTCTACCTAAGCTCTGTGAATTTCCACTCGCCGTGCATCCACGCTGCGCCGAACAATGACATGATCCTCAAATGGCTTGCCTCTAAATCCCCCAGAAATCCCTAACAACCACCGGCATGAGAGTGAAGCAGGGCAGGCCGTTCCAGCGAGCCATTATTCCCCCTCTGTAAACACGAGGGACTTGGATCCCCGGCTAACAAGGCCCGACTCACGGGCCTGTGGTTGGAACTGAGCGAAAATATTTACAGGGTCCATGTGCCAAGTGGTTTCTGTAGTTACTATGTAATGTGTGTGTGTGTGTGTGTGTGTGTGTGTGTGTGTGTGTGTGTGTGTGTGTGTGTGTGTGTGTGTGTGTGTGTGTGTGTGTGTGTGTGTGAGGTTTCTAAGCAGGCCGCTTTGTTGAGGTTTTGACCTGTGTCCAATATTTCCTCTCCGGCAGTCCCCTGATCCGGCGGGCGATAAGATTAGTACTGTGAGGGTCTACCTGCGGGGCCGACACCCGGCACACAGTGTGTGTGTGTGTGTGTGTGTGTGTGTGTGTGTGTGTGTGTGTGTGTGTGTGTGTGTGTGTGTGTGTGTGTGTGTGTGTGTGAGGAAATGAAAGAGAAGAGGAATTGAATGGACCTGTTATGATCCGGTGGCGACTGTAACTGCAGTTGCCGTTTAAAACCATGTTAAACACAAACTGGGATTTCATCATTTCTCAAACCCACCCAAGCAAAACAAAGCAGAGCCTGCACACACACACACACACACACACACACACACACACACACACACACACACACATCCTCACAAATCTATCCTTGTGAGGCCCCCTCATTCACACACACACACACACACAAATCTATCCTTGTGAGGCCCCCTCATTCACATACACACACACACACACACACACACAAATCTATCCTTGTGAGGCCCCCTCATTCACACACACACACACACACACACACACACACACACACACACACACACACACACACACACACACACACACCCTGATGGAATGGTGAAGATTATAGCCCAGACACAACAATGCCTGCCATCTTAGCCAGCCACTGAGGTGCGATGATGAAGATATATATATGATGATGTCATATATGATGATGTCATATATGATGATGACGACAGTTCGATCCCTCTACTGCGCCGTGTAAATGAGCTGCACAATGCCTTCAAACAGAAGACGTGACAACATCATTTCGGAGAGAAAAATAAATAAATGAGTCCCCCTGAAGGCGTGCACAGACGTGCACCCTGCATGTTGTGGGTGTGCAGGACTTGCCGTCCTCCTGAGGGGGGCGCTGCACGGCCGGCTGGGCCCGGCCGAGCAGAGAATTCAATAATACGTCAGGAGCGGTTAAACAGACGGTTCAAGAAGAAAAGGCGGGAGGAGGGGGATGGGGGAGGGGGTGGGGGGGTAGCTTGGTAAAACCCTCAAACTGAATTACCGGCGAGGGCGAAGCCCAGGCTCGCGGTACGGGCGCGCTCCGCGCGGGTTTGAATACCCGAGCAGCTCGAGAGCTGCGCGCGAAGACTGTCCTCCCGCTAATTCAATATCCATCGCTTCCTGCAGTTTCCTCCCGTAGTCCTGCCGTGTTTTGCCAAGACCTGATTGACAGCCGCGGCGGGCTGGTTCGGCTCTGATGTGTGCTCGTGCGTCTGGCCCCGGCTCAACGGGGCCGGCGTCAATGAAATATGTGTCTCAAGCGGACACACAGCCGGGGCTCGCGCAGGGGGGGTCAGACGATACGATGCATAGTTCAACACTGTTATGTTGTCTGTGCGCGTGCGCGTGCGCGTGCGCGCGTGCGTGGTATGACCGACTATTGCCTCTCAGGTGAGCAGCACCCCGTGTGGATCTAGGGTGTCCGGGGGCAAAGTCCACATTCCCCTCACTGTTAATCCATCATAGCTGATGATAAAGAGGTGTTTGCTTTAGGGCGCCCGGAGATCCATCATGCCGCAGGCCGCTGACCACCACTCGGCATGGCCGCCCTCCGCCGGGCTCCTTCCCGCCCCGTGTCCTGAGAGGAGCCCCTCGGGGGGGCGGTGGGGGGGGGTTGTTCACAAAGCCTGGTTCACCTGCCCGCTGTCCTCCATGTTTTCCAACCCAGTTGCATCACGACAGACAGCTCTGTTTTCTTTCGCATGTTTTTTTGTATTTTGTGCAGGCAGTGTGTGTGTGTGTGTGTGTGTGTGTCTGTGTGTGTGTCTGTGTGTGTCTGTGTGTGTGTCTGTGTGTGCGTCTGTGCTGCTCATGCTGGCATGTCCCTGCCTACAGAAGACGTATATTGTAGTGCAAAGGTGAAACTCGATGTGTGTGTTCAGGCCCACTAATGAAAATATATCCCTCAGCGACGTGGCATTTTTAGAACAACTGACTGTTCGGAACAAGATGTTTAGAGAGGGGGGGGGGAGAGGGGGGGGGGAGAAAGAGTGAAAGGGAGAGAGGGAGGGGGAGAGAGAAAGAGAGATGGAGAAAGAGTGAAAGTGGGAGAGGGAGAAATAGGGAGACAGAGGGAGGGAGGGAGAAAGAGTGAAAGAGGGAGAAAGAGAGGGAGGGAGAAAGAGTGAAAGAGAGAGAGGGAGGAAAAGAGGGAGAGTGAGAAAGAGTGAAAGAGAGAGAGGGAGGGGGAGGGAGAAAGAGAAATGGAGAAAGAGTGAAAGAGGGAGACAATGAGAGAGTAGGGAGAAAGATACAGAGGGAGAGAGAGGGAGGGAGAAAGAGTGAAAGGGAGAAAGAGAGATGAAGAAAGAGTGAAAGAGAGGGAGAGGGAGAAAGCGAGGGAGAAAGTGAGAGACGGATGGAAAAAGAGAGAGAGGGAGAAAGAGTGAAAGAGGGAGAAAGGGAGATGAAGAAAGAGTGAAAGAGAGGGAGAAAGAGTGAAAGTGGGAGAGGGAGAGAGAGAGAGAGGAGGGAGAGAGAAAGAGTGAAAGAGAAGGAGAGGGGGAAAGCGAGGGAGAAAGTGAAAGAGACGGACGGAAAAAGAGAGAGGGAGAGGGAGAAAGAGTGAAAGAGGGAGAGGGAGAAAGAGAGAGAGGAAGAAAGAGAGAGAGGGAGAGGGAGAAAGAGAGAGACATGTCATCAGCGGGAGACAGGATGGAGGGAAGATTTATGGGGTGCTGAGAGTGACGCGGGCCGTGCTCGTGTTCCCGGCATCCAGACAGGGTTCGCGGATAAAGCGCGATCGTAAACACCGGAAGCAAGGTTCCCTCTACAACACACACGTGGCTCGCTCTCGGACACACAAACGCTAACACGTGCATGCATTTATTCACACACATATGCGTAGAGAAGTTCACACACACACACACACACACACACACACACACACACACACACACACACACACACACACACACACACACACACACAAAGGCATTCAACCTGCTCCTTTTCCCAAAACAACGCCTTTGCTCGAAAACCCAGACAAGACATCCCTCCTGCTCTTCTTTCAACACAACACCGACAGCACTTTCAATCAGCAGCGAGCGATACACCAGGAGACAGCAGCGGAGAGGCAGATGGGGGTGGGTGGGGGGGCTGAATTAAAGAGGGTCTCATTTGTAGCCTATAGAGGACATTTTCAGTATTGCTAATTTTAGAGGAAAAGCAGGAACTGACAGGAAGTGTTTACTCCATGTTGTGCCTCCGGGCCGCTGGGCTGCCACATCCACAGCCCAGGTGCTTCAGCTGCTTGGCCACAGCACATGTTGACCAGGATCTGAGGGGAGCACGCTGGCTCCCTTCAGGTCCTCGTTCGCTCCAGCTGCAGTCCTTGGATTCTGGACGGTGATGTGGGGGGAGGGGGGCAACTGGACTGGACTGCCGCCCTCCTCGTGGCATCCTTTGGATACGCAGAGAGGGCAGAATAGTGCTCGCACACATACGACTACAGACTGCCAGAGGTGGGGTCAAGTCGCACACGTACAAGTCACAAGTAAGTCTCAAGTCTTAACCTTCAAGTCTCAAGCGAGTCCCAAGTCCTTTTTTCTTGGGTCAAGTCAAGTCCTGAGTTAAGGCAAGTCAAGTCCCAAGTCAAGTCAAGTCCTGAGTTAAGGCAAGTCAACTCCCAAGTCAAGTCAAGTCCTGAGTTAAGGCAAGTCAAGTCCCAAGTCATGTCAAGTCCTGAGTTAAGGCAAGTCAACTCCCAAGTCAAGTCCTGAGTTAAGGCAAGTCAACCCCCAAGTCAAGTCAAGTCCTGAGTTAAGGCAAGTCAAGTCCCAAGTCATGTCAAGTCCTGAGTTAAGGCAAGTCAACCCCCAAGTCAAGTCAAGTCCTGAGTTAAGGCAAGTCAAGTCCCAAGTCATGTCAAGTCCTGAGTTAAGGAAAGTCAAGTCCCAAGTCAAGTCCTGAGTTAAGGCAAGTCAAGTCCCAACTCAAGTCAAGTCCTGAGTTAAAGCAAGTCAACTCCCAACTCAAGTCACTCCCCCCGCCCCTCCCCCAATTACTGCAGTCTTACCTGTAGTATCCAGTCTTTATAAAGACAAAAGACAAGATAGTAGCACATGTCTAATAATGATAGTATTGGCCAATTTACAAACCCCAATTCCAAAGGAGTTGGGACTTTGTGTAAAAACAGAATACAATGATTTGCAAATCCTTTTCGACCTATTGAATACACTACAAAGACAAGATATTTAATGTTCAAACTGATCAACTTTATTGTTTTTTTTTGCAAATATTCACTCATTTTGAATTTGATGCCTGCAACATGGTCCAAAGAAGCTGGGACAGGGGCAACAAAAGACTGGGAAAGTTGAGGAATGCTCAAAAAACACCTGTTTGGAACATTCCACAGGTGAACAGGTTAATTGGAAACAGGTGAGTGTCATGATTGGGTATAAAAGGAGCATCCCCTGAAAGACTCAGTCGTTCACAAGCAAGAATGGGGCGAGGTTCACCACTTCGTGAACAACTGTGTGAGCAAATAGTCCAACAGTTTAAGAACGTTTCGCAACGTACAATTGCAAGGAATTTAGGGATTTCATCATCTACAGTCCATAATATCACCAAAAGATTCAGAGAATCCGGAGAAATCTCTGCACGTAAGCGGCAAGGCCGAAAACCAACATTGAATGCCCGTGACCTTCGACCCCTCAGGCGGCACTGCATTAAAAACCGACATCATTGTGTAAAGGATATGACCACGTGGGCTCAGGAACACTTGGGAAAACCATCGTCAGTTAACACAGTTCGTTGCTACATCTACAAGTGCAAGTTAAAACTCTACCATGCAAAGCGAAAGTCATATATCAACACCACCCAGAAACACCACCGGCTTCTCTGGGCCCGAGCTCATCTGAGATGGACTGACGCAAAGTGGGAAAGTGTGCTGTGGTCTGACGAGTCCACATTTCACATTGTTTATGGAAATCATGGACGTCGTCTCCTCCGGGCTAAAGAGGAAAAGGACCATCCAGATTGTTATCAGCGCAAAGTCCAAAAGCCAGCATCTGTGATGGTATGGGGGGGGGTGTTAGTGCCCATGGCATCATGGGTAACTTGCACATCTGTGAAGGCACCGTTAATACTGAAAGGTACATACAGTTCTTGGAGCAACATATGCTGCCACCAAGCGACGTCTTTTTCAGGGACGTCCCTACTTATTTCAGCAAGACAATGCCAAGCCACATTCTGCACGTGTTACACCAGCGGGGCTTCGTAGTAAAAGAGTGTGGGTACTGGACTGGCCTGCCTGCAATCCAGACCTGTCCCCCATTGAAAATGTGTGGCGCATTATGAAGCACAAAATACGACAACAGAGACCCCGGACTGTTGAGCACCTGAAGTCGTACATCAAGCAAGAATGGGAAAGAATTCCACCTCCAAAGCTTCAACAATTAGTGTCCTCAGTCCCCAAACGCTTATTGAGTGTTGTTAAAAGGAAAGGTGGTGTAACACAGTGGGGAACATGCCCCTGTCCCAGCTTTTTTGGGACGTGTTGCAGGCAGCAAATTCAAAACGAGTGAATATTTGTAAAAAAAAAAAAAAACAATAAAGTTTATCAGTTTGAACATTAAATATCTTGTCTTTGTAGTGTATTCAATTGAATATAGGTGGAAAAGGATTTGCAAATCATTGTATTCTGTTTTAATTTAAGTTTTACACAACGTCCCAACTTCATTGCAAGTGGGGTTTGTATCTAACCTGTGCAAGAAGTATGACAGTGAATTGAATTTACATTGTAATTATTGATGTTCAGTAAAATAAATGTAATCAAACAAAAAATAATTAACTTCATAAAAGCTTATTTATTTCTTCGCAATCAAAAATAAATTCCCTCCCCGTCACTTTAAACAGTGGGGTGTACTGACACTGACAGCCAGACTACAAGATAACCAAACAGAACTGTGAACTCTCTATGCTCTAGACCAGGGGTGGCTAACCATGTGCCATGGAGAGCCATGTGTGTGCAGGTTTTCATTGCAGCCAGACTCCACACCAGTTGAGATCACCTGGTGTGGAGTCCGGCTGGAATGAAAACCTGCCTACACACATGGCTCTCCATGGCACATGGTTAGCCACCGCTGCTCCAGACCAGTCATGCCAGACCCTTTTTGGCCTAAATTGTGAGCCGCTTGACCAAAAGGGGATTTATCCTCTTCATCTTGTTTAATTTGAAAGATTTTAGTTACCTAACAATGCATCATATGCAGCATTTCACGAGACAAAAAGCTAAACAAATAAATAAATAAATAAAATAGAGGGAAAGTCAGAAAGAATAAACCCAATTTTGTGCAACAGAAATATATATTTGTCTGTGTTACAGCTTTGATCGTCTTGGGACCCCATAAAATTTGACCCCAGGTTGGAAACCGCAGCTCTGGACCGCAGACTTTCTGATGGTTTTACACTCCAAGCTTTCACTCCAAAGGAAAAACAAATGACTTCAGCTGATTGTTTTCTCCGTCAGAAGAAAAGACTCCCTGACAGCCAGACTGCAGCATCAAACTTGTGTTACTTTCCACGTGTCTGTTAGCAGAATATCTCAGTAAGTCATCTCCTTTTTACGAGTTGTTGCATTTGCAAAATATGAGCTCTGAAAGGGTCTTGTCTGCGAGCCGAGCACGATGTGGCCTCATACATAGCTGCGGGTTGTAGGGGTGCTGAGGGTGCTGCAGCACCCCCTGGCGTGGAGTCCAAGGGAAAACATTGGGGGGGGGGGGGGTTAAAAATAAATTAAAATGTTTTAACAAAGAAATAAATAAAAATCATTTTATTTATTCGTCTATTCCTTGGAAACGTTAATGACGTGACTGTAAAAAGTAAGTGGCCTAAGACACAACGACAACAAGCAACAACTGACTCATGACGCCCCCGTCAGTGACTCAGTCAGGTCACGTGTTTGAACACTGGTCCAAATGGCGCAAAAACGCATTTCTGAGTTTTCTGGGAAGCCCCAAATAGACAAAAAGAGATTGAGCCTCGAGTTGGCGGATCAAGCGGAGGAGGAGGATGCAGACTTGGAGCCTTAGCTGAGTAGGCCTACCAGCAGCAGCTGCAGCACCTCCGAAGCGAGCGCCACACCTGCCCCGGGCCCAGGAGCCACACTAATTCAAGCTAACGCCGCGGCAGTAGCGGGACAAAATGCTAGCGGTAACATGGTTTCAGTCCAGGCAGTCGCTCCACACCAACCAGCCTTCATTCAATGCAAACTGGTTCAACAAGTGGAGGTGGCTGCATTATACTGAGGAAGGTGATGGCGTGGTCTGTTGTAGCTGCGTGAAAGCAGGGGAGAAACGTTTCATCAATGAAGACAGTGTAAGGTTTGACAGGGAGGCTCCACAAACCGGCGGAAAGCCACAGAAAAGTTCAACGAGCATGAAAAGTCTAAACTTCATTGTGATGCCATTCAAAAAAACCGCTGCTCTGCTAAACACCCCAATTATTGCCCCTTTATCTGACGCTGTCCGCCGAACTCACAGCAAGGCATGTTTTGGAGCTGATGTTCAGGTCAGTGCTCCTCCTGGGAAAGAAGGGGGTGGCGCTTTTCGGGGTGATAACACCCGTGATGGCATTTTGTATGGACTGATGCTTGAACGTACCTACAACCTCCCAGGAGAGAGACAGAGGAGAGATAACTGGCTCTCGGACACAGTCCAGAATGAAGTCGTTCAACGGTATGCCTGCGCTATTCAACATGAGATTGTATCCCGTGCCAGAAATAGCCCGTACTACGGACTCACAGCTGATGGTACCACCGACTCCAGTACAATAGAGCAGTTCTCATTGACGCTGAAGTATGTGGATGGGAACTTGGAGATTCACTCTGAATTCTTGGATTTTACAATGCCCCCAACAGCAGCAGAGAGACCCTGTTCAAGTTGTATTTCTCAGGCTGAACCTGAGAAATACAACTTCCAGTTGAGCGTCTCCATGGATATTGTTTTGATGGAGCTTCTAACATGTCAGTACTATTTTTGGGTGTTCAGGTGTGGTTAAAAGAAACATGCCCCGAGTCCCTCTTCGTTCACTGTGCCAACCATTCACTTGACCTTCAGGAGGCTGCACGGGAGGTGGGTCTCGTCGCTGGTTCAGTGAACTTTGTTCAGGGCATAGCTGTGGTAATCTGTGAATCAGCAAAACGCAAGGACCTCTATGAGTCCATGTTTGGCTGCAGTGAGATAGTTACCATACTGGCCATATGTCCAACAAGATGGTGCATACGAACAGTAGCTATCAAACATGTGTGTAGTGCCTACAGAGAAATCATCAAAACACTGGAGCAGCTTAAGCATGACAGAAGTGTGAGAGGAGAGACCAGAGCTAAGATCGGAGGCCTGCTCAAGTAAGCAATGAAGGCTAAAGCCTATGACTCTGTTGTGAAGCAGTCGGTGGCCAGGAGTTTGCAGCATACCAAAGCCAGCGCACTGGGCGCCCTTGAGTGTGCCTAACTGCTTGGAAGGTGCATGGAGGCCCTTCGGCATGATACAGTGGTGGATGACATGCTACAACAAACTGTATCCACAGCGGGACTTAAAATGCCAGGTGAGCACAGGGTGACAAAAACCCCAGCCCGTTATCGACACACAGTAGAGCCAGAGGCCGCTTCCAGGGTGCGGCTGTCGGACCACCGCCGGGGTGGCTCCTGCCGACCAGTTCGGCTTGGCTGCCCAGCATCCCCGAGCCTGAGCAACTTGCTGAGGCTCGGGGACGCTGAGCAGCGGAGGCTCGGGGATGCTGGTCAGCCAAGCCGAACTGGTCGGTAAGAGTGGCCGGCCGAACAGGACACTGTAGACGGAGTCGGCCGGTGTGGCCAGCTGGGACCGATTAGGAGGGCGACAGGACGCAGGAGGCAGAGCATCTCCGGTGGACGGGCAGATGGACGACGCCGATAGTACTGCTGTGGCTGGAGGGCCACAGGGCGGCTGGACACCGGAGGCGGCCCGAGAGCCGCACCCTGAAGGCGGCCTGACAGCCGCACCCCGGAGGCGGCCCGATAGCCGCACGCCAGAGTCGGCCCAACAGCGGGACCCTGGAGGCGGCCTGAAAGCCAGAATCCAGAGGCAGCCCGACAGCTGGACCCCAGAGGTGGCCTGACAGCGGAAGCCCGGAGACAGTCCGACAGTCACTCGGGGACGCTGGGCAGCTGAGGCTCGGGGACGCTGGGTAGCCAAGCCCAACTGATCAGCGGGAGTGGCCGGCCAAACAGGACCCTGTAGACAGAGTCGGAGAGGATATCGGCCGGCTGCCGAGGAACATGGGACTTGGTGGAGACTCCGGGGACCTCCCCTGGCCTGGCGGGTTCCCCAGAATGGGTCCTGGGCTGGAGCCGGCTCGGTACCACCCCTCGATCGGTGGTTTACTGGGCGGAGGGGCAGATGGATGACGCTGATAGTACCGCCGTGGCTGGAGGGCCGCTGGCCAGCCGGACCTCTGACATGGCACAACAGCTGTACCCCGGAGGCGGCCCGGCAGCCGGAACCCGGAGGTGGCCTGACAGCCGGACCCCGGAGGCAGCCCGACAGCCGGACCCCGGGGGCTCGGGGACGCTGGGCAGCGGAGGCTAGGGAACACTGGGCAGCCAAGCCCAGCTGGTCAGCGGGAGTGGACGGCCGAACAGGAACCTGTAGACGGAGTCGGCCGGTGTGGCCGGCGACTGGTAGTCGGACAGGACGTCGGCCGGCTGCCGAGGAACATGGGACTGGCGGAGACTCTGGCCCTTATAACGACCCTCTCAACTGGGCGCTTGGTTCTGGCGCTGCGAGCTCTCTCGTTGCAGGTGGAAAAAGTGCAGGGAGGGTGTTCGTATTTGCATCCCCAAATGAGAGACAAGCCTGCCCGCTACAAAGGCCAAGATAGTTATTCATCTGCGTCTCTGGACTTGTAGTAGTGTCCTGCTTGCGACACTTTCTGTACACTGATAATAACCCAGTGCTCTCCTCCGCCTGCAACTCAGCCGACTAAAGGGTCCACCCCGTTAGCCAACTGGCTAGTGAGTCTACTCATCCGTGATCGTTACACTACCCCTCTCCGTCAGGAAGTGCGTCCCACATGCTTCCAATGACCTCACGGTCTCACCATCCCACTTCTGACACCAATGTAGTGAATTCAGGGGGCAGCCGGAAGTCTGCCGCAGCCGGGAAATGAACCCGGGTCGCCTGCACCACGGACGATTGCGCTAACCAGTCAAATAAAGGGCCCGTCCCATTAGCTAAGGGCTAGCGAGTCTACTCATTCATGGTGGTTACACTCGCATACCGGGTAACATTACGCAGACATTTGTTTTGTATTTTATCTTTGAACTGAAAACAAAATGAACACAATCAAGTCATTCAAGTCATCATGTCTCAAGTCAAGTCCCGAGTGTCTAACTTCCAAGTCCAAATCGAGTCTCAAGTCAAGTCACAAGTAGTCAAAACAGTGACTCGAGTCGACTTGAGTCAGTCATTTGACTGTATCCACTGACCAATTGATCTTCCAACTGTGCATTTTTTATTTTTATTTTTTGATCAAAAGTTTTTATTGATTTCCAAACAGGTACGGGGGGGGGCAAAAAGAGGGCTAAAGATAATCCCTATTATTACAAACCTAATCTTACAGATACATTTGGCAGGTGCATGTGTGGTACAATACATAGTGTTCTGCAAGCTTTTAGTCATCATCCCTTGTCCAGGAGATTATATCTGACAGAAGGGATTTCCAGCCTTCCAGAGTTGTCGGTCGAGCCTTACTGAGTCGTGCAGGGACATGTTCGAGGTTGAAAAGGCTGTGAAGCCATAATAAATTCATACCTACATCATGTGTATACCAGTGCTTTATAATTGTCTTCTTTGCAGCTGTAAAATCAGCAAATATCATATTGCTTTGAATTTTTAATTAAATTAAATTGAGATCAGAATTATGATTAAGGAAGCACAAGCCTGGATTAGGGACATATGAAATTTCAAGTAAATCTGATAAAACAGAGTTCACGTGGGTCCAACAATGAGAAATCATTAGACAGTTTCAAAACATATGGAGGAAGGTTCCAGGTGAGGTAGTGCTGCATATATATGAAGGTGATAAGTGGGTTGTGTTTTCATCTGGAACCTCTTATAGGGTGTTGTGTACGCTCTGTGAAGAGTTTTAAAATGAATTAGTTGTTGTGCTAGATTCTTAGAAGTCATATTCAGATTGGACCACACTCTACTCCAGTTCAGATTTATATTCAGAGTTCCCAATTCCCTACTCCAAATGAATTCAATCGGTAGAGATGTAGAACGACAACCAATTAATTTGCTATATATCAAAGACAGGCGGCACGGTGGCGCAGTGTTTAGCGCGGTCACCTCACAGCAAGAAGGTCCTGGGTTCGAGCCGCGGGGTAGTCAAACCTTGGGGGTCGTCCTCTGTGTGGAGTTTGCCTGTTCTCCCCGTGTCTGCGGGGGTTTCCTCCGGGTGCGCCGGTTTCCTCCCACAGTCCAAAGACATGTAGGTCAGGTGAATCAGCCGTACTAAATTGTCCCTAGGTGTCTGTGTGATGGCCTGGCGGCCTGTCCAGGGTGTCTGCACGCCTGCCGCCCAATGACTGCTGGGATAGGCTCCAGCATCCCTGAGAGCAGGATAAGCGGCTCGGATAATGGATGGATGTTGTGTTCGTCATACTAGAGAACAGAATGTCTTGCAGCCTTTGCGGTGTCACCTTAGCGGATTCAATTATTTTCCATGCAGTTGTGGACTGTGGGTCAACCCATGTGCTGAGAGCTCTAATTTGAAATGACCAGTGCACAGAATTCAAATGTTGATAGAGCCAAACCACCTAACAATTTGGGCTGCTGCAGTGTAGTCAAACAGATCCTGGGGCGTCTGCCAGCCGAAATGAATTGGGAAACCATAGAGTGAATGTCTTTAAAGTAATGTGGAGGAGGACAGAGTGGTGACATAAAGAAAAGAAAATTAAGGTGAGGCAACACCTTCATTTTAACTGTATTAATTCTGCCTTGAAGAGATGTCTTTAGATTGCTCCGTCTTTGAAAGCTGGTCTTTATCTTGTTCAGAATAGTGCTGAAGTACTTATTTTATGAATACCCAAGTACAACGTAATAGATATAATACCCCAGATATGTTAATGAGTTTTTAATCTGAATAAACGAGGGGATAGGAGTATTTATTGTGATGTTATCAAGGGGCATCAGAGCTGACTTGGTCCAGTTTTTCTTGTAGCCTGATAGATCACCGAAGTGATCAAATTCCTTGATTATTGGGTGAATGGAGGTGTCAAAGTTGTCTTGAAAATAAACCATATTATCAGCACACAATGACATATGATCAGGACTGCCAATCTTAACGGGGGGGTACTGTAGATTGCCTAATGGCTTGTACTAGAGGTTCGAGGGATAGACAGAAAAAATAGCGGTGAAAGCGGATGTCCCTTTCTCACATGCTGCGTTGCAAAGGAAATGGGGAAGGGATGATGTCACCTGTTAGGGCACTTGCGGTATAGTGTCTTGATCACTGCAAGAAAGTTATGCCCCGAGCCAAAGCGTTGTAATACTGCCCACATGTATTTCCACTCTAGCCTATCAAAGGCTTTCCCTGCGGTGAGTGAGAACACTGCACATGGATTTGAGTGAGTGCCTGCAACATCTATTATACGCAGCAGCCTTCAGATGCAAGTTATCCCTTGCCTGTTTTGTCTTCATTGATTAGAGTATGAATAACACTTGTGAGATGTAAGGCAAGAGCTTTGGCATGCAACTTAAGGCAGGGGTGCACAACTCCAGGCCTCGAGGGCCGCAGTGTCTGCGGGTATTTGTTCCAACCATGCAGCGCACCACCTGATTTAATTTATTAGCTCACTTCTTGGACCAAGGAGGGACAGGAATTAGTTAAATCAGGTGGTGTAGTGCATGGTTGCAACAAATACCTGCAGACACTGTGGCCCCTTGAGGCGTGGAGTTGGGCAACCCTGCCTTAAGGTCATTCCTGATTAACGATACTGGCCTGAAGCTGGGGCATTAAAATGGATCCTTTCCTTTTTTTAAGACCAGAGTGTTCAATGCGGTTTTTTGATCTCGATGAAAGGTCCCGGTCCATCTATCCATCCATTATCCAAGCCGCTTTCTCCGAATCCGGGTTGCGGAGATGCTGGAGCCTATCCCAGCAGTCGTTGGGTGGCAGGCGGGGACAGGCCGCCACGCCATCACGAAATTAGAAGAGGTTAGCATTAAGTTTACCGACCAAGTCTCGAAGTTCTAGATATAGCTTGGGCGGCAGGCCATCTGAGCCAGGTGATCTGCCTTTATTTAGATATTTTAGAACGCTGTGCAGCTCATCCAGCTTTAGTGGGGCTTCCAAATAATCTTGGTCCATCTGCAAGATGCAGGGTAGTTGTAATTTATCAAAAAAAATGGTGTGCAACTGGAATCAATGGATGCAGTCTTTGATTTGTATGTATACGTTTTCAAAAACTGTTGTAAACGTGTCATTGATGGTCTGTGGATCCGTTGTAATCCTGTCATCAGCTTCTTTTATTGCTGTGATATGTGCCTTGGCCTCACATTCTTTAAGCATATAAGTGCCAGCAGATGTCTCGGCTTCTCTGATGTGAAGTAGTACTTCTGTCTGGTTCTGTGCAGGATGAATTCTGCCTTCGATAAGGCTGATGTGTTGCATTCTTCTTTCAAAGATGACAGCAATGTAGACTGGTGATCTGAGAAGTTATGCTATTGCACGTTTTGTAGTGAATGTTTTTTGTATTTGTTTTTTTTTCTAGATTTGTGATCTGGTGAGATTTCGTTTTAGCAAGGCTTGAAGAAAATTAAATACAAAAACCACATAGGGAACATTTTGTTGTCACTCACAGCACTTGTGGATTAGGACATTCACTTGCATTAATATCTAGGGAATCTTGTAGTTGATGTTCGAGTCAGCTAAGGAATTCAGAGTTAGTTAACAGGGATATGTTCAGCCGCCATCTGGGGGCCTTTGTCTCCATATTGGGAAGTTCAATGTTGTATAATAATGCTGAGTGGTCAGATAATAGAACTGGCAATATAGCAATGCATGCATTTTCTGAAATTACGGCTGGGCTAACAAAGATCAGAATCAGAAACCAGATTCGGAAACACTTTTGTCATTTCATTTCATGCACTTGTGCACATGGAATGAAACGAAACATCGTTTCCCCCAGCCCACAGCAGTACAAAGACAAAAACATATATCCTATCCAAAAACCACAAGAACACATATATGCAAACTAACGCGTATATCTAAACAAAATAAAAGAAAAAAAATCACTTTCCAGGAGAACGAACGCCAGCCAGGATGACTGTCGGAACTGCCAGTCCCGCATGGGCTAGCAGTTAGCTTAGCCTGCCCCGCTTACATGTCCTGTCAGCCCACCCTTGGTGTTTCCTCTTCGGGCAAAGCTCCAGTCAGGGCCGTGGTCCTGAGGCCCACAGGATGCAGCAGACCAAGCTCCCTCAGCCGATCCAACGCCAGCTCTCTCAGCCAGACCGCTTCGACACACCTCCCCAAACTCCACACGACGACACTAAAAACACAGTCAAGGCTAGGCGAGGCCGCCGCCAGACCGCCCTCCGTGTTATCGGAAGTGCCGGTCCGCATGGGCTAGCAGCTAGCTTAACCGGCCCTGCTTCCACCTCTTCGGGCACAGCTCCAGGCAGGGCCGTGGTCCCTGGGCCAACAGGACGCAGCAGACCAAACTCTTCCAGCCGATCCAGCGCCAGCTCTCCCAGCCATCAAATGAAGACAAACTTAGACGCAGACATGGACAAAGACACTGCATGGACGGTACTGGGTGAGGCCGCCGCAAACGTGAATTCGCACCACCATCTTCTGACACTGGAAGCGGGTGTGGAAAGATGGTATAAAAGACAATATAAAGAATTGTAAAAGAATTGTAATTCTTTTATAAAGAATTATAAAAGACGGTATAAAAGATGGGACGATATAATCTATCCTGGAAAATAGCTTGCATATATTGCAGTAAAATGTGTAATCTCTGCTGGTGATATTCTGTACATGCAAAAGGTCAATAAGATTAAGGTCTTTGATAAATGTATTCAGCAAGTTGGATTAGCGGTTGTATCTGGATCAGATTTATCAAGCATGGGGTTAAAAGGACAGCATTGAAATCAGCCCCCACCACTAGGGAGCAGTTAGCTTGTTCTAACAACATATTACCAATACAAGTAAATATGTCTTTGGCTCATTCAGGCAGTATATGGATATGAATGCTAGTTTATGATTGAGTATATTTCCATTAGTGAAGGCTAGTGAATTCTTGTCATTCCCTGTGAGATTGATGTTTAAATGAAATGTCCTGTTGATTGAACTACACAACCCCCTTGGTTTTGTTTTAGGGCACAGGAGGAAGCGATCACTCTGCAATGTTTTGAAATCGAGCCACATCGCACTGGTTTATGTGTGTTTCCTGAATTAGGACAATATCGGCTTTCTTACAGTGTAGGTGCTCTAGAACATGTTGGTTTAATAGTGGAGTTTAGGCCTTTTACATTCAGTGGTAAAATATTTAGCGGTTGCATCGATGTTTTCTACAACAGTGGATAACGGTGAAATTTCCCTATCAATCACTGCACATCTTACTAATGCTGCTAATGTTGTAGTATGGAGTAACATGATGTCTGCTGAGGAGGAGATGGGGGAGGAGAAACTATATATACACAAAAACAGGTACAGATTGCACAGAGATAAGTCCGTAGGTCTGTGAAAACACAAACATCTGTTGATACATGACCAATCCACCCCAACGCATGGCTGTAACACCAGGTGTCCCCACACAGTCAACTACAGATTTGGAAACATTCTTCACCATCCCAAACCTGATAATTAGCATTACAGAAACAAAGGGGGGGGGCAAAAACAAAAACCATGAGAATTGTTTAAAAAAGTAAACGTGGCTAAACATAGATGTGGTACATGCTATACTGTACCTTGATGTTGCAGTGACCTTAGTAGAGTCCCGCAAGGTAAAGTTTGTGTAAGACAGAGCAAAGTGCTAAAAGTGGAGCTAGCATGCGTCCATGTGCACTGTGGTGCTTTCTTCCCCTGTGCGTTGATAAGCGCCGTACTTCCCCTTGTTCGAGCTTGAAGCAGCAGCCATAGTACCGTCACTCTGGGCAGCTGTAGGGCAGATATTCCGTGGCAAAGAGGTGATGAAATCTTCCACAGCTTGAGGGGGACTCAAACGTCATCTTCTTGCATTTGTTCTGCAGCTTCGTCACTGCAGGGTAGACGAGAAACGGCTGCAGGCCTACAGCTGCAGCCTTCTTCGTGGTAGAACTGAGGCTCGTTCGCCTCACAGCAGCGGTAGGGCTGAAATCGGGGGAGAACAGGAGAGTAATGTTGGGTGCATATTTCACTGGATGTGTTTTAAGTGCAGAATATCGTATTTAAGAAAACCTGATCTATCCTGCCGTCGTAGTATATGAAAGATTAGGGTGTGTAGCTTATTAGAATTGCTATCTCGCCTATCATACACACGATGTGCTCGCTCAGTGTCGATGTCTCGACCCTGCAGCGATGGACTCCACTTGGGGAAGACTGGCTTTGAGGAAG
>NC_079223.1:43705489-43748145 GCF_029633865.1 Lampris incognitus | reverse complement strand
ATCATTGCCTGAAGTGGCCCACATCTGGATGATCTGGGGTGTTTTGTATCTCAGACACATAAAGCTGGAATCCGCAACTTTCCTCAGTAATCGTTATTTTATCCATCTGGACGGTGGAGTCGGGTTACATAGTACTAACTGGCATATTTACTATGGTGGGAGACACTCTCCTGTCTCCATATAATGCTATTATATATTTCATGGGGTGCACCGTTGGGTGAAGCAGCAAACATGTAAGTGTTGGAAATGACCCCAGCAGGGCAAAAAAAAAAAAATGAAACACGATGCTTCTTTTAGACAGACAACCAATATCCCTGCAGAACAATATCTAATACAATAATACAATATATTTCGATAAAGTTTGTAACACATTAGACTGCCTGTGTTAACTTTGGTCCGAGGATCCGTTTTTACATGGGTAGGAACTGTTGACCGGTGAGCTGACGACGCACGAGCCACAATGGCTGCTACACCTCGTTTGTAGCCTGAGAAAACGGTAGAGGCTAGTTCCCATCGATGCAGAGAACGGAAATGGAGTAGAGAACGGTCAACTGAGCATGCGCGAAATGCCTCTGCCATGCCTCCACACGCCCCGCGTAGCGTCCAGGCGCTGGGATTCTAGGAAGACCCACCCCTACACCGCGTCTAATTAGCTAACTTTAAAACCTAACCCCGCCCTAACCCTAACCTTAACCTACCCAAACAACGGAGGGAACGAGTACTTGCGCATGCTCAGTTGACCGTTCTCTGCATCGATGGGAACTAGCCTCTACCCTGAGAAAATCGGTTGCAACCGGTTGTTGTTAGATTGGGAATCGGTCTTTCCGTCGTGATGTCAAAATGCCTCTGATCCTTGGAAGATGGCGCCCGGCGTCGCGTTGCCCTTGGAAACGGCCCGAGTCCGAACGACCGATTAAACTCGAGAATGGGTTGCGCTTTTTTTCTTTACCTTCTTGGAAGAGAAAGGAAGGAAAGAACATAGAGGATTTAAGCCAGAGGCACAGGATGGCCTGGGTTGCAGCAGTGACACGCAAATCGGTCACGTTCAAATATATTTAGCTAAAGTTACGCAGCTAACGTTACGTAGCTAACGTTAGCTAACGTTACGTAGCTAACGTTACCATAGTCTCATAGGCACACAACTGTTAAACTGATTGTCTAACTGCGTGAGATGGATGATGATAACGTTGGCTAACGTCGCACTTGGATACGATTTGAGTCAGCTATGATCGATTTAGCTCTCGCTATGATACGACCGATTAATGATCCATAGCGTTAACGTTTATGCAAATGTAAACAATGCCTCTGATCCTTGGAAGATGGCGCCCGGCGTCGCGTTGCCCTTGGAAACGGCCCAAGTCCGAAAGACCGATATATGTTCAGTTTATGTGGATACCAGCTCGTGAAGGTATTAGGGGAAATGAAACAATGGACCAACTGGCCAAAAACGGGTTGAAAGCAAGTCATGTAGAACTGTCAGTACCAATCAGCAAGGCAGAAACAAAATCAAGGCACCATGGCAGGAATTATGGGACAATAATCGAAAAGGAAGACATCTGTACCGGATCCAACAGGAAGTAGGGGTAGGGAGGACTTGGGGGAAGAGCAGGAGCGAGCAGAACATCATTAACAGGTTAAGACTGAGTCATACGAGACTGAATTCCTCATTGCAACTCATCGCCCCCCCCCCCCAGTGGTGGATGAACTGCCCACTGATGTCAGGACGGCGGAGTCGCTGCCCATCTTTCAGCGCAGGTTGAAAATTCACCTCTTTAAGAACTAATACCCTGTTACTTGCTCTTAGCACTTATTGTATTCACTCATTCAAAAACAAAAAAATCTCTTTCTTGCACTTTCACTTTAGCACTGGTTTTGCTCTTAGATGCTTGTTTAGATGCACGTATGACCTCTGATGACTAGTAGTTCTCCTGATTTCCTACGTTAAATGATGCACTTATTGTAAGTCGCTTTGGATAAAAGCGTCGGCTAAATGACTGCAATGTAATGTAATGTAATGTAATGTAATCGGGAAACATCAAACTGGGAGCTGTGGTGATGTCTGCCGCCAACCAGAGACTATAGAACACGTATTTTTTGTTTGCCCAACATATGCAAGGGAGAAAGGCATACTTAAAAAACTATATTGTAACAAAAATGAATTATGCACATGGACCTAAACTCGATTTTCACAAGGAACACTGGGAATGACGTACTTAAATATATCTTCACCTTTCTCAAGGATGCTAGGCTGATGGGAAGGATATAAATGAAGGACTCTTCGATTTAACAGTAGGTGGCGGTAATGCTCCATCTGATTGCAATTCGCCAATGAAACGGACGCGGAAGAAGAGGAAGAAGAAGAGGAATCTACATCAAACTGTACGGGATCGTTGTTCTGTAATATTGGTTGTCTGTCCAGCGTCGTCGCCACATTCCAGGTGGATAAAATAGTGAGAAAAGTGGCGGATTGCAGCTTTAAAGTTGACAGACTTTGAGAGCTAACTCGTTGCCGGCACGTCGAAATCAGTCTAGTGCTCAATGGGTACCTCGGACAGCATTTTACAGGTCAGTGTAAACTACTAATAAGACACGTTAGTCCCTAGCTAACGGGTCTGACCCTTTAGCCGAGCGGTTAGTGATGTCGCCTTGTGGTGCGGTACACCCGTATCGAATCCCGCACCGGGCAAGAAAATAACCGGTTACATTGGTGGCAGCGATGGGATCCGGAAGTGTGCAGATCCTCAGAAGTCTCTTCGGAGCGCGGGAATAACAAAGCGCGAGGGCGCGCTTCCGCGAGAGGGTGACGACTGTAAACTACTAATATCACACATTAGCTCCTAGCTTACAGGCCTGACCCTTTAGCCGAGCGGTTAGTGATGTCGCCTCGTGGTGCGGTACACCTCGCATCGAATCCCGCACCGGGCAACAAAATAACAGGTTACATCAACTTCGCCATTTTTATGTTTTGTTTTGTTTGTTTGTTTGTTTTGTTTGGGGGGGGGGCATAAGTACGTATGTGCCCTGGTGTACCTGGCCATCCCATTGTCGCTGAGTTCCCCGCTAGCCAACATTGTCCCCAAGTGCTTGACAGCTCGGAGAGTCACCCGGGCTTTTTTTTTGGTTGTGCTGTTTCAAAGCAGGGCCGCTGTGAGCACAACCGACGGCTTGACCCTGTGTTGTCTTTTCTTCTGATCCCCCTTCTTCTCCCCCACAGCTGACCCGTTTGTGACCCGTTTTTCTCGTCATGCTTGATATTGGAAAAGTTTAATCATAGCTGGGAGACATAAAGAGGATTAACATTCCTGGGTCTCCTGCTACCCTGAGACGATGTCCTTCTCCCTCCCCATACGCCTCCGTTTGGTCTCCTTTGGTGCTTGCGCCGCTCATCTGTTTTGCTCCCCGAACCTCCTTCCAATTTTCTCTTGAGCGAGAGCAGGTTTGTTTAAAGTACCTCTCCAGACACATTTTTAAGGTTTAAAAACACTCTGAAATGATTAAATGATGAATATGTTGTTTAACATGGTTTCCCCACGTAAAAAAAAAACAAACTCTAAAGGGGCCGGAAGCACATCTCTTTCTCCCTCACTGAGAAATTCAGGACTACAAATATGCAAATATCACAGGCCTCACGCCCCGCCCACCGCCGTTGCCCCGCCCACCGCCGCTGTTTTGCTCTAGGCCAGTGTTTCTCAACCCAGTCCTCAAGGACCCCCTATCCTGCATATTTTCTTTGCAACCCTGAATAGGTACCTGTTTGTAGTTATTCAACCAATCAGCAATGAATTTTGTCAGATGTTGCACACCTTGCATAATTAAGTGCTGCGAGATGATTGGTCGAGTAAGTACAAGCAGGGCTACCTATGCAGGGTTACAATGAAAATCTGCAGGATAGGGGTTCCTTGAGGACTGGGTTGAGAAACATTGCTCTAGGCTGAAAGGTGAAACAGCGGTGTGCATCCAGATGGCTAGCATTAGAGCAAACACAGGCCCTGTGATGGCCTGGCGACCTGTCCAGGGTGTCTTCCCGCCTGCCGCCCAGTGACTTCTGGGACCAGCATCCCGTGGCCCTGAGAGCAGGATAAACAGTTTGGATAACACTGGTCAACACAATTTGTCTTGCATGGGGTTTTTCAACGGATTATAGCTAACTTTTGGGTGCTGAATCCAAATCTGGCATTAGTTTTTGCCTATCACAGCAGGTTTTTGAACTATGAAAAATCATTATTTTTGAGAAACCAGCAATTTTACACTTGAAGTTAAAAAAACACTATTGCATTAGAAGATCGATAGATGCAAAAATGATTACAATGAATAAATAAACAGTCAGCCTAGCATTAAATTACTTAGGAAATGAATAGGGGTCATTTTTATCCCCACCAAGATTGCCAGACTAGATGGTCAACTTTTGTAAAATCCTGAATAAGGAGCATACAGATAGCACAAAAACTTGATGTGATAGAGCAAACCTGAGCTCAGATTTGGATTCAGCAGCCCCAAATTAGCCAAAAACAGTTTCCAAAGTCCATGCAAGAAAAAAAAAACTATATTTTTGTAGACCAGTGTAATGGATGGATGGATGAAAGCGATTCAGCCATACATGTTTTAGCCTCAGTCAGACCCAGACTCAGACTCTCTTGTGCATCAAAATCAGCAACTAGCAAACATATCAGAATGGTAAGCGTAATCTTTTATTTTTTATGTTGCTTCTTGTTAGTTTAAAAGAGGCCGTGGCTGACACAGCAGTGGTTGTGAAACATACATTAATATCTGCTACGATGTTTACAATGTGTTCACACTGTCACACCGTTATTGCATAATTAATACCAGAGGTCTTATGGTACGGTCACACGTGCGAAATCAACATCGGCAAATATTCACCTCCCCTTCTCTTCCATTCTAAGCCAGCGAAGGGGAGGATAAAACATTCGCTTCTGGTGGCGGAGGAAATTTGCATCTTCGCTTTGCGTGGAGTTCAACTTTGGTGAACCTTGACTGGTGAATCCGCAGCTTCAACCAAAGCGAAGGAGTGTGTGTGGTTGACCCCACTTGGCTGTAATAGGCTGTATTTTTCTTGGTGAGCTAGGATGGAGATGACTTTAATCTTTGCTGTGTCTAACCAGCAGGTGTTGTACGACGTTGGCCTGTGGAACTTACAAACCGCTCCACAAGAGAGGCGCTGCCTGGCTGGCGGCAGGGAGCCGGCAGACAGGCATTGAACATAAGTAAGTTAATGCAATTTATAAGTCGCAAAGCAAACATGTTGCATGCAGAAAGCTTTCATGACTTACATACTGACTCCCGCTCACTGCCGCAGGATAAATAGTCGGCACAGCATCAGACTTCAAAACTAATTTCTTGTGAAAACCCAGTGACTTCTGCATGAGGTTATAGAAACACTCCTCGCTGAGATGAGCGTTGCAGATAAGCCGCCCCTTCAGGTTTGTAGGCATGTGAGCCCGGTGTCTGTAAATAAATCCCAACCATTTCACCGGTGTTTTTATGCATTCTCAATAATTAAGGTAAGATAATCACAGAGAGTTGAATCAGTTGTGTCCAGATGAACCGATTCAACTTTCTGTCATTTCAGCAGTACAGTGGGATTTTTTTTTTTTTGGTAGATAGTGGGAGGAAGCTCCCGGGTCCGGTTTACATCCAAAAACTGCACACTCTGTCATGTCTGCTGTCCAAACTTTCACTATACTGTAGCAAATTCAGGGGGCAGCCGGGAATCTGCCACGGTCGGGAAGTGAAACCGGGGCGACTAAGTTAACCAGTCGACTAAAGGGTCCGACCCGGTTAGCCAACCGCCTAGCGAGTCTAGTCGTTTGCGATCGTTACACTACCCCCACCTTCAGGAAGCACCTCCCCACGCTCCAGCATACCAGCTCCCTCCCGCCTCTGGGCGCACACGCTTCCGATGGCCTCGCGGTCTCACCGTCCCACTTCTGACACCAATGTAGTGAATTCAGGGGGCAGCCGGGAACCGCCACGGCCGGGACGCGACCCCGGGTTGCCCGCACCACGGGAGACTACGTTAACCGGTCAACTAAAAGGTCCGACCCGGGTTCGCGTCCCGGCTGCAGCGGATCCCGGCTGCCCCCTGAATTTGCTACAATGCTAATACAAGCTCACTGTCTGAACTGAACGTTCTGCGCTGGAGGTTTCAGGTTTCTTTGCCCGCCCTACATTTGCATATTAGACAACGATTGGCTTTCGGGTTTTGGACGTACCAAATCGAGCTTGCCCCTGTGTACGCTTGGAGCCCAGATTTTAGGGAAGTGCACAGACAGCTCCTCCTCCAGTAGGGCGATGTTAAAACACTGCTTTAGCGGCAAACTTTGTACAGATACAGGTCAGTATAGTCAAGGTCAGACATTTTAGGGGACACAAACGTAAGAAAAACACACTTTTGAGTGTAGGGGTACTTGAATAAACACATACGTCCACAGCCACCACATAGATACAACTTCCGAGCTACGTGTCTCGGTTGTAGCGGAAGGAGTCACTGAGGAATAAGATAGCTCGTGATCGAAGGCAACGCGATGAGGAATGTGCTCCCCCCCCCCCCCGTGTTCCTATGTGTGTTTGTGCGAGGGCAGGACATGCTTAAATTGTTGGCGTTTGTGCTGAGATTACAGCTTTTGTCGCGGCGGCTTCACGTCGACGGCGCCTCAAGGCCAGAGACTCGGGGTTGCTGTGTGGGCTGCTTGCATAGCGCCATGTCACTTCTTCCCGTCTGAGACACACTGGAAGGGTCTGTTGTCTGTCTGTCTGTCGGTGCTGTGTAACAGTGCGTGCTGTGTGTTACACAGTGTGCCCTCTGTATGGATAGTGATAACCGGGCTCATATTCACCCGGTTATAGCTACGTTTGCAGAGAGACTCATGTGGCTGGAATGCATAGGCCCCACTTCAGTGACCCTGGCCCATGTCTCCTCTATCGAGGACTGGCAGTGCAAGCAGATACAGACAAGCATCCCCCCTCCCCACACACACACACACACACACACATCTTTGTTTTTTTGGGGGGGGATTTTTCCCCCTTTTCTCCCCAGTTGTATCCAGCCAATTGTCCCACTCTTCCGAGCCATCCCGGTCGCTGCTCCACCCCCTCTGCTGATCCGGGGAGGGCTGCAGACTACCACATGCCTCCTCCAATACATGTGGCATCACCAGCCTCTTCTTTTCACCTGACAGTGAGGAGTTTCGCCAGGGGGATGTAGCGTGTGGGAGGATCACTCCATTCCCCCCCCCCCAGTCCCCCGTTCCCCCAGAACAGGCGCCCCGACTGACCAGAGGAAGCGCTAGTGCAGCGACCAGGACACATACCCACATCCGGCTTCCCACCCGCAGACATGGCCAATTGTGTCTGTAGGGACTCCTGACCGAGCCGGAGGTAACTCGGGGATTCGAACCAGCGATCCCCGTGTTGGTAGGCAACGGAATAGACCGCCACGCTACCCGGACGCCATGGGTTTCCTCCGGGGTCCAGTTTCCTCCCACAGTCCGAAGACGTGTGGGTCAGGTGAATCGGCCATACTAAATTGTCCCTAGGTATGACTGGATGTGTGTGTGTGTGTGGGCCCTGTGATGGTCTGGCGGCCTGTCCAGAGTGTCTTCCCGCGTGTCGCCCAATGACTGCTGGGATAGGCTCCAGCAGCCCTGCGAACCTGAGAGCAGCATAAGCGGTTCAGATAATGGATGGCCGGATGAATGGATGGATGGATGGATGGATGGAAGACTAGGTCAGAACCTGGTATGTGGCCCGACCGTCTTTGGTCGATGTTCGAATTTGTGGCCAGTTGGCTCCAGGGATAGTCGGTGGTCGTGTCTAAAATGTAAATTCCTGGATATTAAATGTTCATCTGCCGTTTTCTGTGGTGGTCCCGGTAATATTTGTTGTCAGCGTGTAGTGAAGTAGCATATCACATGACATGGTTAAGCTACGTTCGAGTATTAAAAAAAAAGGATATAAATGCAGTTGCGAGAGCAATGTTTTCCACTCATATCTTGGCATTTTTGATTTGAAAGAGAATTTGTGGTAGATATGACTTTACACAACACACATTTTTTTTAAAAAAACTACATTTGTGGATAGTGAACTGTTCGTGGATCATGGTACACATTTGGGGATTGTTTTCTGTGGGTTACAACTATTAAGGTCCAATAAAACTCCATACAATCACTGCTGCCATGATCAGTGGAAAGTCTGGCCATCAGTTACCACCAACTCTCTGGAGACACTAATAACTTTCACTCAGTACCACCTAATATTACATAATGGATCCTTCCATCCATTATCCGAACCGCTTATCCTGCTCTCAGGGTCATGGGGATGCTGGAGCCTATCCCAGCAGTCACTGGGCGGCAGGCGGGGAGACACCCTGGACAGGCGTGTCTCCCCGCCTGCCAATACCTAATGTAATGCCATTTACCTAATAGCACCTGAGCACCTAATGTAAATGCATGCTGGAGTACAATACTGGATACAATACCACAGTACCTAATATAAATACATGCCGGAGTACAATACTGGATACAATGCCACAGTACCTAATGTAAATACATGCCGGAGTACAATACTGGATACAATGCCACAGTACCTAATGTAAATACATGCCGGAGTACAATACTGGATACAATGCCACAGTACCTAATGTAAATACATGCCGGAGTACAATACTGGATACAATGCCACAGTACCTAATGTAAATACATGCCGGAGTACAATACTGGATACAATGCCACAGTACCTAATGTAAATACATGCCGGAGTACAATACTGGATACAATGCCACAGTACCTAATGTAAATACATGCCGGAGTACAATACTGGATACAATGCCACAGTACCTAATGTAAATACATGCCGGAGTACAATACTGGATACAATGCCACAGTACCTAATGTAAATACATGCCGGAGTACAATACTGGATACAATGCCACAGTACCTAATGTAAATACATGCTGGAGTACAATACCGGATACAATACCACAATACCTAATATAAATACATGCCGGAGTACAATACCGGATACAATACCACAGTACCTAATATAAATACAGCCAGAGTACAATACTGGATACAATGCCACAGTACCTAATGTAAATACATGCTGGAGTACAACACCGGATACAGTACCTAATGTAAATACCTGCTGGAGTACAACACCGGATACAGTACCTAATGTAAATACATGCTGGAGTACAACACCGGATACAGTACCTAATGTAAATACATGCTGGAGTACAACACCGGATACAGTACCTAATGTAAATACATGCGAGTAGCAGCAGAGCACTGAGAAGCTATTTGCTTGGCAGTGCAGTTAGGGGTGCATTTCACCCTTTGCAGGCGCTTCCTTTTGTCGTATTTGCGCAGGTTTAGCAGCCGCAAAAGCCGCCCAATCCTTTTGTGAATTCGCCAGTGAGTATTTTGTCAGAGTGATGGTTATTTAGGGCGCTTTAACTGTGCGTTCTCCCTCATGACCCTCGGCGCTCGGCCGACCAATCGTGTAACTTAAGGGACATCGTTGGTCGGGTCATCTGATCCAGCAGCCCAATCAGGTTAAACGTCATCAGTCAGTCAATTAGTCTGTGACAGTCGCGTTTGTAGGGCTGGCCCGCTGGTCCAGTTCAGCCAAAAAAAAAATTTGAATATTGATTTTGCCATCGATTACCATGGCAACGATTGAAGGATTGGAAGCTTCGAAGCATTCGGTTCAGCCCTAGCTTGGCTAGATTTTACTGTCCTTGTATTTGTATTGTGTTGATGAATCAAACACACACACACACACACAAACCCAAGCTGATGTTTGTCATAACAACTGATAAGAGCTGAAAGGTTTGCTGAAACCAGGCACATATTAGACAGAACTTGAGCAAGTGGTCGAGCACTATGACCTTCACCGTTAATGGTAGCTGCCAGGAGTAGCTCGTATACTCCCCTCTGATACACTCTCTCACTATTTGCTAATGGAATCAATGGATAAATACTACGCGTACACGTAGAGAGAGGGCATTTGGCAGCACTGGATGCATGCTGTATTTGACCTTTAGATGTGATAAAAGGGGGATCTCATTTTAAAGTGCAACCCTGTCATTCCAAAATTAATAGTGAGTGGAAACACAAAAAAAAAGGGGGATTCATCTGATGTGGAGAGAGATGTGTCCTGTAAACCTTCGAGCCGCAGTGTACGCAGAGATATAAAAAAGGAAGTAGTTCCTCGTGTCTCCAGAATACCCATGTTTGTGTCCTCGATGAAGGTTTCACTCATTACGAATAACATTTAAATGTTTGTTTTTTATTATCATTCGGTATTATCAGTTCTTTATTCAAACTCCTCATGTAACCCATACACAGTATATGAGGCCTCGATGTTGGCACAAAGTTACCTTTCTGCTGAAACAAAAAAGTGGTCCAGGAATCAGGAACTCTTTATTTGTCATTTTATTTCATGTACTTGTGTACATGAAATGAAAGTGCAACACAAAGGCAAAAACACATGTCCAAAAACTACTGTTCCCACCGCGGTGTGGGAAGATGGCTGCACGAATTCATGTTTGCAGCGGCTTCCCCCGGTACCGTCCATGCGGTGTCTTTGTCCACGTCCGCGTCGAAGTTTGTGTTTTCGTTTGATGGCTGGGAAAGCTGGCGCTGGATCGGCTTGGAGAGCTTGGTCTGCTGTGGGCCCAGGGACCACGGCCCTGGCTGGAGCTGCATCCAAGGAGGATACACAGAGGGCGGTCTGACAGGGCGCGGAAGCGGAGCAGGCTAAGCTAACTGCTAGCCCATGCAGACCAGCAGTTCCGATAACACCGGGGGCGGTCTGGCAGTGGCCTCGCCTAGTATTGACTGTGTTTTTGGTGTCATCGTGTGGAGTGTGGGGAGGTGTGTCGAAGGTGTCTGGCTAGGAGAGCTGTTACTGGATCGGCTGGGGGAGCCTGGTCTGCTGCGTCGTGCGGGCCCAAGGACCACGGCCCTGCTTGAAGCTGCGCCCAAGGAGGAAACACCGAAGCTGGTCTGACAGGACGCGGAAGTGGGGCAGACTAAGCTAACTGCTAGCCCATGCAGACTGGCAGTCCGACGGTCATTCTGGCATTCGCTCTCTTGGACAGTGAATTTCTTTTTCCTTTTTTTTTTTACATGTCGGATATATGTGGTTTTTTGTAGTTTAGATATATGTGTTCTTGTCTTTGTGTTGCACTGCTGTGGGGGGGGAGACTTAACTCAATTTCGTTTCATTTCATGTGCGCAGGTGCATGGAATGAAATGACAAATAAATGTTCCTGATTCCTGATACACAGACTACAAGAACACACATATCCAAACTAACATACATATCCAAACTAACACATATCCAAGCTAACACATGTATCCAGACTAAACAAAAAATCACTGTCCAAGGGAATGAACGCCAAACAGGATGACTGTCGGAACTGCTGGTCTGCATGGGCTAGCAGTTAGCTTAGCCTGTCCCACTTCTGCGTTCTGTCAGACCACCCTCAGTGTTTCCTCTTTGGGCACAGCTCTGGGCAGGGTCGTGGTCCTCAGGCCCACCGGACGCAGCAGACCAGGCCAGAGGTTTGCTTGAAGTATGAAGCTGTCTGCTGTATGTACAGCATCACCTCAGTGTTGTCTCCAGGTTGATAAGTAGTCTGCCTGAGGCTATACAGTAGAAAGCTTGGCAAGCCTTTAAAGCTTTGTGTTACTTTCATCAATTGTAGCCTGATTTCAGCTCTCCATCATCATTCTTAGAGTTTAATTATTTTTTTCGTTAGACTTGCTGGCCTAGCTAAGTTGGAGCCCTTACACAAAGTAAACTTTTTATTATTTAATTATACTGCGTAGGCTGGAAACTGTAAATTGCCCAAGAAAACAAATGTTAGAAAAGTAACTTCCAAAATAAAGGAAAAACAAATATAAAGTGTCTAAGTCAGAGTTTTGGGCCACCCTTGAGCCACCAGTACAACTTGCGCCTTTGCATAAATTCTCCAAGTGTTTGGAGCTGTTGAAAGGTTGTGACACCATTCTTCCATGAGAAACTCTTTTTCTCGGCATTTAGTTAGTGTTGTTGGAAAACACCATTTGGGGCACCGCTCCAGAATCTTTCATACAGTAAATGTTAAGATTTGACTGAGATGGCTGCGGCCACATGGTTCACATCATTTTTATGCCCAGCAAAACATTTAGTGACCACCGGGCCCTGTAGAAGAGGGCAGTATCATCCCGGAGGCAACAACTCCTGTCAGCATAGAAATGTTTGACTGTGGGATGAAACGACTATGGAATTTTTTTGGAAATTGGAAGTTTTTTACCTATCTTGGCATGGTTGTTTATTGAAATACAAGTGTGCTTTAGTTACTACGAAAGCTGCGTGTCTCTCCCTCTTAATCAGTATTAATAAACATAATCCCAGATTTCTCTTTGACACTGTAGCAAAATTTACTAAAAAGCAGCCATTTATTAGTTGTTCACCATTCATGGCCCATGAGTTTCTAGACTTTTTCTGCAATGAGGTTAATGAGATCATAATCAAAATTAGCTCTTCAACTCCAGCTACTCCTGCAGATCCTGTCTTACTAAGTTCATATCGATACAATGGGTCACTGATAGTCCCTGTTGTTACTGCTTTTGACACTGTCTCTCTTGGTACTTTGACTAAGCTCTTGTCAGCTTCTAAACCAGCTAATTGCCTACTTGACCCTTTACCAGCAAAACTTTTTAAAGACCTCTGGCCTTTCCTGGGACCTACAATGCTAGACACTGTTAATTTATCACTTACCACTGGCACTGTTCACAGCAGTTTTAAGACCGGTGTGGTTAAATATCTACTTTGTACTAGTACTAGTACTAGTACTAGAGAGAGTTGTGTATCAACAACTTTCAACCCATATAGAAGAAAAATATTTATATAAACCTTTTCACTTGGCTTTCAGGGCTTGTCACTCCACTGAAACTGCCCTGACCAGAGCAGTGAACGATCTATTAGAATAAATCATAATTTTGGTGTCTCTGGCTTAGCTCTCTCTTGGCTTAAAGAGAGACTGACATGCCCTTTCTGAACACATTTTTTAACATTGGGAGTTTGAATCATAACCGAAAATAGGTGTGGTTTTATGAATTCAAAGCTATTGGCTACTGTCTTCCTGGGTGGGTGGGGCTCGGTACCGCTCGTCACTTGTTATTTACAAAAAATGTCGGATAGCGAGAGGGAGATCCTCTGCGAGGATTACAGTTTCAAGGAGGAGGATTTGGTGATACAAATAACTAGATAGATAGATGATAGATATTTAGATAAATAGATAGATAGACAGACATAGATAGATAGATAGATAGATAGATAGATAGATAGATAGATAGATAGATAGATAGATAGATAGATAGATAGATAGATAGATAGATAGCAATACGTCGTAGCAAGATCGATAATAAAGTCTCCGCGAAATAGCACAACGTCGAGCCAAGTAGCTAGCAGGAGGGGGTTCTCCATGGTTTTATAGCATCTCACTACGGGCACACCCTGTATGTAAATTGACTGGTGGCTACGTATCCACCGGCACTATTTGTCATTGGATACCATCTACAGTCAATCGCAGATCTCTCTCGAGTGGCCGCAGACGCGCTGTTTTGGCCACTGAATTTCTCCGTGGTCACAGTCCAACTCGGAACATAGCCTATCAATAGGAATTTTCAGATTTTGATGTCAGTATCACTTTAAGTCCTATTTATTTGGTAGAACACATGTCTGCTATAATTATATTACATTGACATTATCTGATGTTAAATATTGCATACCTCAGGGCTTGGTTCTTGGCCCTCTACTTTTCTCTCCCTATATTTCACCTCTTACCCAAATTAAACGCAGTCGTGGAATAAATATCCATTGCTATGCGAATGATACTCAACTGTATGTGCTTATAAGGGCTGATGATCGTACTCAATGACTAATTTAGAGGCCTGCTTGGCTGCTGTGAAATATTGGATGTCACTAAACTTTCTGCTTTTAAATTCGGATAAAACCGAGGTGCTGGTCATTGGCCCTGCTAGACACAGACATCAATTTGATCAAGTAACAAAAACAGTCGACAATTCTGGGATTTCACAAAGTGTAGCAGCCAAAAATATTTGTGCTATATTTGATCCCAGCCTTCCTTTGATAAGCACATTAAACAAATCACCAAGACTGCCTTTTTTCACTTATGTAACATAGCTAAAATTCGGTCTTTCCTGTCTATGGCTGACGCAGAGAGCCTAACACAGGCATTTGTTTCATCCAGACTTGATTACTGTAATGTTCTGTTTTCAGGTCTGCCACATTCTAGTACTAAAAGTCCTCAGATGGTTCAGAATGCTGCAGCTAGAATCCTAACTAAAACGAGAAAATTTTACCATATTACACCAATTCTTGCCCCCCCCCCCCCCCCCCATTGGCTTCCTATCCATGTTAGATCAGACTTCAAGGTGCTCTGCTGACTTATAAAATCCTAAATTGGCTTGCCCCACCATACCTGTTTGATCTCCTTAAACCATATATTCCATCTGGAGTACTCCATTCTCAAAGTACAGGGCTCCTGTGTGTACCCAAAGTTAAAAAGAAGTCAACTGGTGGCAGGGCCTTTTCCTGTCAGGCCCTGTTCTTGTGGAATAACCTACCTGCTGCCATCAGACAATCAGAGTCTGTTGAGTCCTTTAAATCCAAACTTAAAACTCATCTTTTTGCCTTAACCTACAATTAGTTGCCTTTAAACTGGGTACATCACAACCTGTACTGCATGGCGGGTCAGTTTCTGTCTCAATGATAACCACTGCTCTGCCGATGAGATTCTAGAGTATTGATTGACTATTGCAAACTGTTTTCTCTCACATGTCCTTTCTCTCTCGCTGAATGATGTCTTCTTCTTTCTCTTTTCCCACGTATGTGAATGGTGTGATGTGAGTCTCCCCTGTGTGTATGCGTCGTCTGTCCTCCTGTCGGGTCTACATGGTGATGGTGGTGACGTGGCTCAGATCCTGGGCTGTTCCGGTGGCGTCTAGACACTGCTCGGCATCCCCCTCATCATATCCTTCACATATCGTATTATTCCACTATGAGTCTGTTATCCACTTCCAATGTTGTATTCTGTAAATTGTGTAAACACAACATGCATTGCACGTCTGTCTGTCTTGGGCGAGAGATTCCTTCTCTGTTGCTCTCCCTGAGGTTTCTTCCTATTTTTTTTTCTCCCTATTAATTTTTTTTTTTTTAGTGAGTTGTTCCTTATCCAATGTGAGGGTCTAAGGCCAGGATGTTGTGTTGCTGTAAAGTGCCCTGAGGCAAATTTGTAATTTGCGATAATGGGCTACACAAATAAATTAACTCGAGTTGACTTGACTTGAAAGGCTTTTTATTTACTGACATTTCCCATGCCCTTTGGGGCTTGAGCAGATCTAAGCGAAGGCCAGGAAAATGCAAGCCACACCATAACAGATTTGTCAGAATTGCACTCCGTGTCCTCTGTGTTCCCTATTCAGTCAGTTGCTACCTCAGGTTAGCCGCCATCTCTTTGGTCAGTGGCTTTTCAGCCAAGCGGGTGTGTTCAATAGTGAAATAGCCATGTCATTAGTGTTATCTGTTGTGCGCTCTGAACCACCTCACCTCTCCCTGACCCGTTTCCTAGTGTAGCCGAATCTCTCATCAGTCATAAAACTGTTCTTCTCAGCTTGTCATCAGCTGTCATTAGTGCTTTGAGAGGCCCCTGCTCTCAATCACACACACACACCCACACACACACACACACACACACACACACACACACACACACACACACACACACACACACACACACACACACACACACACACACACATTACATAGTGCAGGACACTTTTCAAGATGAGGCACTGATGCTTTAACAAAAGGAATGCTTTGAAAGTATTTTTGGACAGAGTTTTAAGAGGATGAGGGACTTTTCATTCTACTCCAGATCATTCAGACTATTGGAGAGGTTTTTGTTTCTGGAACCTTTCCTACATGTGTCATCTGTTTTCCGGGTTCACGCCTTTGTTCTTGTCAAGGAGAAAGACCTGATACCCAGAATTCCTCTGCATACGCCCAGATTTATTGCTCTCTGTCACTGACCATGACCTACTATAACACACACAACACACACACACACACACACACAAAGCATGTGAACCCACAACCCTATTCTGATACATTATCTCCTCCAAAGGCAATGCAGCATGTTGACAGGTGGTCAATAAAGACACCGCTTTCCAGAGTGGAGGAACGGCTAGATGAATTATTACATCCCCCTGTCCAACCCCGCAGATCCAGATCACCAACACAGCTCTTTCAACGAGGGAAAGACCCACTTTTTACCCTTCAGGGTCCCAGCAGGTCTTTATCATTAGCGGCTATTTCATGGTACATGTGTAACCATTCCACTCAGTTAGTTGATATGGCAAAACACCCTCTCGAGCACTCTTATGTAACCGTTTTCTAATCCGTGGAAAAATGGGCTGTGGAGCTTTTGCCAAACAATTGGTTTAGCTATTAAAATATGAGTGGTTACATGTGGTGCCAACAGATTAAACACGTCAGACATTTACACGCTACATTATAGACGTTGCTCACTAGGAATGGCTCTCTGCAGTGTTTCCCTAACCAACACCGATGCCGCTGTACAACAAAGGATGCTTTATGAAGGCTTCATAGGTCATTACTATTACCTTATTGGTGTTCATAACTCATTTATGAACAGTAATAAGATGTTCTAATGCATTAATAAAAACAATTTTTGGGTTGCCAAGATAGGGGCCCACATTTTATCAATACGAGACTCTCTTTGAGAAACCAGGTGTGCTGTGAGGACCCCCCCCCCCCAATTCACATTCTCAGTGAGTGGTGCACAAATAACACGACTTGTAAATGTCATGAAATGCATACGCAAAAGTTGATTTTCATGGTGTAGCAACAGCAACTAAAGTTACAGTAGTTAAGTTTAGGTAGTGGTTAAGTTTAGGGGTAAGGTCGGGGTTAGGTTAAAGTGGTCATATCATGCTCACACCAGCTTTATGTTTCTATTGTGGAGCACCGCTAGAGTAGCTTTGTGTGATTAACAGTTAAAAATGGCATCATTATTTATCTTGTACTGGCCCTTTATGCAGCCCCATCAGTTCATGCTCTGTCTGAAATGAGCCTTTTTAGCTTGTTTTAGCCGTTTCTTTCGGGCCCCCCCGCCCTTAAAGCCCACTGCTTCCTTCTGATTGGCCAACTTCCGGAAGCCTACCGACGGGTTGCACTCAGTCCGTGTGAGCGCCGCCCCTTGCCGGTATCGTATCAAATGCGCTACATGCACTAGGCCAGTGGTTCTCAACCTTTTTGGGGTCCTGGCCCCCCTGCGTATTTTTGATCTACCCTGAGGACCCCTCCACCTGATCTTGGGGGAGGGGGGTTGCAATTTGATAGAAACAGTAGAAACTGCATTTTAAATTGCATTATAGCATTTATTCACTCTTTGGGGCAAAAATAAGAGCTTTCAGTTGTAACTTAGATATAGTTAACAAAACAGAATTCTTATGCAGTAACTTTCAGATATATGTAACAAAACAGAATATGTATTCAGTAACTTTCAGATATATGTAACAACACAGAATATGTATTCAGTAACTTTCAGATATATGTAACAACAGAATTTTTATGCAGTAACTTTTAACAATTCAAACGGGAGCGAGATCTCTTATTAAAATACAACAAATTACACTTGTGAAACAGATGCAATTAGAGAAAAAAGTCCTGTTACCCTTTATAGTTTAGGTAGATAAAGGTCTCAGTCACATTTGAGTAAAATAATCCTATTTCTATAAATGTCATAGGATCTTTTTTTTAAAGATATTTTATTTTCACGGACCCCTTGCAATTACACCACGGACCACTAGGGGTCCGCGGACCCCCGGTTGAGAAACACTGCACTAGGCTACGTGATGTAGTTCCGCTTCGAAATAGTACTGCTTGTACGTTTCCGCTCCCTTTGTTTACATCGCGCTGGCACTGATCCAGCTAGCTAGCATGACAGCTTGCTCATCATCATGAGTCTGCCCAGAAAAAAAGTTCCAAGACCGAACATTTTCAAAATTAACCACATAAATACTCTGAGCATTGCCGTGTCCCCACTTTGTTCGGCTAGCTCCAAGTTTAACGGCGTACTAAGTTGCCATGGCTTTCCAATCCATCCTGACCTGAGAAGACAACGGCTGGTAAACATACGCCGGGATCCTTTCACCATCACCTCTCACGCTAAGGTCTGTAGCAGACACTTCTCCACTGCTCAGCTCATAGAGCCAACAACCCTTGGTGGTTGAGGGAGGCTTGTTAAAGGTGCTGTGCCGACTCTCTTTGAATGGAATGGCTACGCTGTGGAGACGCCACGGCGCAGCGTGTGGGGGAGAGCAAAACAGCCCGTTGATCCAGTCCAGTGTTACTCTTTACGCGGCTCGCGAGCCGCTCGCGAGACTTTGTTTTGCGCCTCATATAGATCCACTGATAACAATAAGAACATAGTGTAAGCGGTTACTTTCTTGCCCGGTGCGGGATTCGATACGGGGTGTACTGCACCATAAGGCGACATCACTAACCGCTCGGCTAAAGGGTCAAACTCGTTAGCTAGGGGCTAACGTGTCTTATTAGTAGTTTACAATAGCTATAACTTACTTCTGTAGGTTCCGTTTGTGTCCTGTTGTAGCACGTTGAAATGAATTATCCAGCAGATGGCAGCATACTGAAGATACGTCAAAGAACGTAGGCTACGTAACAGCGTGGCATCATGGGTAGACGTATAGTCTATGTGTGCAGCTTTGTATTTGCGAAACATTTTTTTCATGTTGATAATGCTTATGTATAATTGCATATGTGCATGCACACATAAGATGGGTTCCACTCCCAGCCTTGCAAACTCACAAACAAGTATTATATTTTAATAATGCAATGTAATTATTAATTGAGAATAAAAAGAGATATAATTTGAGTTTAAATACTTGGGGTCAACTGTCCAAAGTAATGGTGAGTGCAGTAGAGAGGTGAAAAAGAGAGTGCAGGCAGGTTGGAGTGGGTGGAGAAGTGTGTCAGGAGTGATTTGCGACAGATGGATATCAGCAAGAGTTAAAGGGAAAGTTTACAAGATGGTTGTGAGACCAGCTATGTTATATGGTTTGGAGACAGTGGCACTGACGAAAAGACAGGAGGCGGAGCTGGAGGTGGCAGAGTTGAAGATGCTAAGATTTTCACTGGGAGTAACGAAGAAGGACAGGATTAGGAACGATTATATTAGCGGGACAGCTCAGGTTGGACGGTTTGGAGACAAGGCAAGAGAGGCAAGATTGAGATGGCTTGGACATGTGCGGAGGAGAGATGCTGAGTATATTGGGAGAAGGATGCTGAATATGGAGCTGCCAGGGAAGAGAAGAAGAGGAAGGCCAAAGAGGAGGTTTATGGATGTGGTGAGGGAGGACATGCAGGTGGCTGGTGTGACAGAGGAAGACGCAGAAGACAGGAAGAAATGGAAACGGATGATCCGCTGTGGCGACCCCTAACGGGAGCAGCCGAAAGTAGTAGTAGAATAAAAAGAGATGTAAGGATGGAAAGCATGGTACTATATTTTTTTAAACATACACAAAGATGGTAAATATCTTGAGAGAAAAACCCACCCGAGTTATATCTGCAATCTCTGTGGTATGGTCTTACTCATAAGTGGCTCTCCTAAGAAAATTAGTGAGTACCACTGATTCCCGTCCCTCCTGAGGAGCAACACGATAGCACAAGAGATCACGACCACTCTGTGCCTGAACCGTCTGCACTGGGCATGTCCTTGTCATCTGTAGAAAACAAAAATGGAAGACCTGAGAAAGGAATTGCATGTCCAGCGAGAGTTTGGGTTCCAGCGGTTTGCAGGCTCCGACGCCAACATCCGATTCTATACCAGGCAACTTTAGGTCCAAGTTGTATGTAACTGTTAGACTAACATTAGCTAACTGTTTGACATCAATCATTAACATTGGACATAAATTATAAAAATCCTGTCGTCAGTTTAGCCTAATGTTTGTTTACTTTTGTCATTGGGAACCCTGTTCTCCATCCATGAGTTATTCTGTGTGACTGCTGACAACGTTTCTATATATTTAACGATGATGCATTGGTGGTTAAAATAGTCTATACATACAAACACCCTATCCAAATGTTGATTTGGGTAACTTACAAGATGACAGGATACTTGTTACAATTAAAATGATTTCAGTGACTGCACATGATTTTATTGAGTGTTTATTAATGGCCTGACGTATGACTTTTCTGAATAGATTTGCAAGCTATGACCACCTGATGGCGTTTTGGTTTTTGCTTGAGCCTTCCATTTATAAAATGGTCCGGGTCTCAAGAGCCAAATCAACTGCCAAGATGAATGAAGTGGTCACACAGGCAGTGATTACTCACTCATTAATAGTTGTTTTCTTACCCTCGTAATTGTGAATGTAAGATGCAGCATACAACCCAAAGCCCTTGTCCAATTTGCTGGTTGGTGTTGGTGTTGTTTGCTGGCAAATTCTGTGGACATCTGTTGCTTTGAGCTTTGGGAGCGCCTGTAAAGAACGGGTGTAAAACAGCGCCATCGACAGACCGGAAACACACAAGCAGTATTAGGTAGAATGCGGAAATAATTATGCAAAGAGCGCATTCTGTTTCACCGTAGCCAGAGTTCAGCGCAACACCGGGACGATTGATTAACCCTAACCTCAGTCTAACCCTATGCTTAACCTCACGCTTACCTTAATAGCTAACCTGTTTCCATACAATGTAGGAGGTTCCGTAAGCAAACTATAAACCTTCTAAGTGTAACCCGTGTGAAATATAGGGCTGCTAAAACCCATTGTGTCATTTATAGATGTAGTTACACGTTGTTCCCAGCAGAGGGACGCTGGCAGCGCATTTTAAGGGTATTTGTGCTGCGTGCAGGCGCCATTTCCTTTCTGCTGGAGAGTGCTTCCTGTGTTGCCGCGGGTTAAACCTTTCCTGGTATGAAACGCCACAAAACAGTCCTGAAATATTGAACATTTCCATATATAGACGCCAGTAAGCTGCTCTTTTATCAGAATCCCAGCTGTGAATGTGAGGGAGGCAGTTTCTAACAAGTTGTAAGTGTTTGAAACTCCGGTGAGTGAAGCGCATGTTGTTTGCTAGTAGTTAACGCTAATGGCTAACTTTAAACGCTAGCCACTGTGAACAAATACTAAACTATACTTGGTGTTCAGTTCATGCTCAGGTACTTTTCATAAAAACCAATCGGGTTTATGAGAATGTTTTCAATGTACATTGATGCCAAAAGTAAAATTGTATTTATGTGCTAAAAAGATGGCTTATCGCTAAGCTAGCGCTAATCGCCAAACTAGCCGTTAACTCAAGAGTAGTGGACAGCAGACAGCGCGATGAAGCATTAAAGGTGCATTTCGCTTATTTCGTTGACATTAAAGCCATTCGGTTTGAACATTTTCGCGGTTTGTAGTGCAACTACAATGTGATTTAACTGGTTTTGGTTATTAGATGTTATATCTGGCAATCCTTCCTGGGACGTGTCAGGTCCCTCCAACTGAACTCTGTCCCCATTGACTAGGTAGCCCCCCCCCACACACACACAAACACACACACACACACACACACGACCAACATCTAGCACTTCCTGGCTGAGTCCTGTTTTCCCCATATAAAAAGCACACGTTATGTATAGTATGTTACTGCCACCAAATTGTCTTGTTTTGTCTTGAAAGTTTTTCTGTTGCTTTATTTTAAAAATTACATATATATATGTGTGTTTTTTGTTATGCTATGTTATGTTGTTGTACGAGTTGAAAGGCTTATAAATACAGCATATTTAAAAAAAGGTACACGTAAGTAGTGATAATTCAATTCATATTCATGTTAAAGTGAAACATTAAAATGTTTCAGAGTTAAAATGGATGTGTTACAGGTAAAAAAAAGTGGTTAAAAAGAGATAAATACTTCCTTTATCAATGCTAAAAATAATTGTTGTGACATTCATCTCATTGTAATCAAATTATATCCTTTATTCATTGGTTATGTGTTGTAAGATATTCTGAATGAAGAAAAGAAGCTAATGAGGTCTCCTGTTACAAAGAGAACAGAATAACTCATTAGAACTCTGCGCTGTGTGTGTAGGTTGGTTTTTGAACTACCAGGTAGAGTCCGGATGATTCTGTGATGGCGAGCCCAGCCCAGTGAGACTGTGCACGGTCGTGGAAGCAGTGTGGCCTACCGTGGGATCTGTCCACAGAAGAAGTCGGATTAGCTCATTCAAGACACCAGATAAGAACACGTACACACTATTAGCTTTACAGTAATCATAGTAGTAGTAAATCCAACACAATCAAGGACAAAGAAACTGAACTCTGGATCAACATAGTGCACACAGGGACAAGGAACTTAGACCCTTTAACATTAAGGAGCATAAGTTGGAACTTTCACCTTGGAAGAGACTTATTTGTTTATTTTTATTTTCTCTATTTTAATTGTTACTTTAAAGAATTCTATTTTATTTCATGGTTTTATATACAAATGACAGCGCTGTTTGTATGTATTATTGTGAGGCAATAAAACTGCCAAATGTTCAACTCCACACCAACTCCTCTCGAGAGTTAATTAAGGCACACCACTCCTTGAACCTAGGTAGATTTAGTGTCCCTTTTCTTCCATTGGTTAGGACTAGAGGCGCTACATAAGTAACATAAGTTCTCCTTCCTGATGGGAAATGGCAACTTCTCAAATCCATCTCTACATGTCTGAGGCCGAATACAGTCCAGAATATGAGAGTGGATAGTACGAACATCTGCAGCAACAAAGATTACAGCAGTGCTTCTCTGGTAAATATTACACGCATTACCTGCTTATTGTGAGATGTAATGGTGGATTTAGTCTTTCAATCACAAACCTTATATAAGTGTTTTGTGTTTGTTTTTTTGGGTCCCCCCCCTTTTTTTCTCCCCAATTGTATCCGGCCAATTACCCCACTCTTTCAAGCCGTCCTGGTCGCTGCTCCACCCCCTCTGCCGATCCGGGGAGGGCTACAGACTACCACATGCCTCCTCCGATACATGTGGAGTCACCAGCCGCTTCTTTTCCCCTGACAGTGAGGAGTTTCGCCAGGGGGACGTAGCACGTGGGAGGATCACGCTATTCCCCCACTTCCCCCCGCCCCGAACAGGCTCCCTGACCTACCAGAGGAGGTGCTAGTGCAGCGACCAGGACATATACCCACATCCAGCTTCCCACACGCAGACACGGCCAATTGTGTTTGTAGGGACGCCCGACCAAGCCGGAGGTAACACGGGGAATCGAACCGCTGATCCCCGTGTTGGTAGGCAACGAAATAGAATGGATTTTTTTTTTATATACATGCCCCTGTTAATCGGTGTACACGTGGGAAATTCGCTAAAATGCCAACTGAAGTGGAAAACATCTGCTGTCAGGAAATAACAAAGGTTGCGTAGCTGGTAAAATGTTATTCTGGTGAACAGTGTCTCCCTGCATCATCGCTTATTTGTATGCTGGAGTACATGTAATTCCTATAATATTACTCAAGTAGACTGTTTTGTGAGAACGTGTACATACATTTACCAAGAAGAATGTAGTTTGACAGGCATTTGGCTTGGAATATGTTCACTTGAGCATAACTGCTTTTGGTATTATAAAAATTATAGTTGGTTGCTTATTACTTGAAAAAAATCAGGTTTGGGGTTGGTGACATTTATCCTTGGTGTTTGTGAAAATAATGCTATGATTTTGAGCAGATATGGTTGAAGTGAAGACATATACCTGACTGCTCGGTGCGCGGCTATCTTGTCACTTTACCTTCATTGTATACGCCAATTGTGTGCACTGAAACTATTCACAAGCCATTTTGTCTGATTAATACAAGACAAACATTTCAGAGGTATAATGTTACTTACAGTTTGCGCGTCTGACTCCTCTAGATGGCCCTTTGTAGGAGCAGCCCCGTCTTTTAGCAGTAGCCTAGCCAAAAGTCTAGCTTCATACTGGTCTCTGTTGAGGAAAGAGTCCTCTGTGAAGTGGCATGAACAAACATACATGTCGCCATATGGCTGTTGTTGGCCCCAAAAAGGAAACTGTATCCAATGTCTGGTGCTTCCTTCTTTAGGAAAGGCAAACAAATAGAAAATCCAGCATTGGGCTGTGCCCAATTCTGGTAGCGGTCCTCTGTAAAATGAAGGCGACATCAAAGGTTGGGTTTGTACTGCTGAGGAATAGTGGTCAAAAGGAAATTTAACCACTGATTCTTCATTTTATCTTCCTTTGGAAGTCCATACAAAGGTAATTTGCCTACCCACCAAAGAAAACAGCATCTTCTTAACATTGCGATACGCAGTAACCAAACTTCCCATACACACTAACCAAACTTCCCAGCTTCCGCTCCACCAAGCTTTGAGTCCTCCTGCCTCCGCTATACCTTTGTTTGAGGGTGGCTCAAACTAGCCGCTAGGCGGGCATTATGAAAACGTGTTACATAGTTACGTAGATAAGTAACGGAAGAAAACGCTGGACTACAAATGAGGTGTTTCAGGCGGTGTTTTCATGTGGTCTTTGGTCTTTGTAACTCTGCAGATGTTTTACGTGCACCTCCCAGCTATATAACACACTGAAGGAAAGGGAAAAACCCAAAAAAAGCTTGACATGACCTCTTTAAGTTAAGGGTTAGGTTTAGGGTTGAGGTAAGGTAGTGTTTGGTGAAGTTGCCATACAACAGTTTGGCTATCTTTTTCTAATCACATCTTCTGTGATGTGTCCATTGTGAGAAGATGGCGGCGCAAATTCACGTTTGCGGGGGCCTTACGCAGTACCATCCATGCACTGTCTTTGTCCACATCTGCGTCTAAGTTTGTTTTTATTTGATGGCTGAGAGAGCTTGGTCTGCGCGTCCTGTGGGCCCAGGGACCATGGCCCTGCCTGGTGCTGTGCCTGAAGAGATAACACTGAGGGCAGTCTGACAGGACGTGGAGGCGAGGTAGGCTAAGCTAACTGCTAGCCCATGCAGACCGGCAGTTCCGATAACACGGAGGACAGTCTGGCAGCGGCCTCGCCTAGCCTTGACTCTGTTTTTAGTGTTGTTGTGTGGAGTGCAGGGAGGTGCGTCGAAGGTGTCTGGCTAGGAAAGCTACCATTGAATCGGCTGACGGAGCTTGGTCTGCTGAATCCTGTAGGCCCAACGTCCATGACCCTGACTGGAGCTGTGCCTGAAAAGGAAACACCAAGGGCGGTCTGAGAGGATGTGGAAGTGGGGCAGGCTAAGCTAACTGTTAGCCCATGCAGACCGGCAGTTCCAACAGTCATCCTGGCTGGTGTTCGTTCTCCTGGACAGTGATTTCTTTTTTTTAGTTTAGTTTAGATATATGTGTTAGTTTGGATATATGCGTTCTTGTAGTTCTTGTAGTTTTTGGATGTGTTTTTGTCTTTGTGTTGCACGATGTTTCGTTTCATTTCATGTACGCAAGTGCGTGAAATGAAATGATTCAGATTCTGAGAGAATGTCTATGAAGACTCTCCCCTTTTAGCCCTCCCAAGAATGGCATGTAAAAATTGTTTTATTAATGCATTATGGCATCTTATCACGAGTTATTAACATTAATAAAATAATTTGGTAACTTCTTGTAAAACCTTTATAAAGTATACCTTATTGTGACATGATGCCCTACTTTGTTTTTTCTTTATGCTAAGATGTGGACAGATTGGCAGTTGTGTTTAGAAACAGACCTGTACTTGCCGAGAGCAGAACAAAGAAAGAGAGACTAATGGACGAAGAGGCATAAAGTCAAAACAATTTATAGAAACATACATAAATAACATGAGAGCTTTGGTCTGTGCATTTCTGTCTCGGTATCAACACTCGTGTCAATGCTGACCCAACCCAGCGGGTCCCGCGTCAACGTAGCGGCGGCCTCCTCTGGGATGCATGACTGATCTAATCGACTCTCACAGTCTGTTGTTGATGTGGGGGCATGTTTATGTTTGCTTTGGCCGGGAGTAAGCGGGTGAATATCTATTCTTGGAATATGTAGTTGTGATTCGGGCAAGGCCTCAAGGTGCAAGGCCTCAAGGTGCTGGCTGTGAACAGGACTGACTGTTGCATGTTAACACCCAAGAAACAGATAAACACATAACGCTGACTAGTCGGCACGGCCGTGCAATTAATCACGACCATAGAGGAGCGTTTGTGTGTGTATGTAGTTTACAATCTATGTGCACATGTGTGCACGTGTGGACACGATATGTGTGTCTGCATGCTCATCCGCCTTTGCGATGTGGAAGAGTTGGTACAGTAAGCTTGAGCGTCGTGCGATGAGTTTGTCATGGAAAGCGGTTGATTTTGTTGACTTGTCCCTCTACATCAACAGGTCTCTAACCAGTGATAGCCAAGGAGGAGGAAGGTGGAGGTGGGGGAACTGACTGCGCCACAGAGCTGTCTCAGGCCCCAAACAGATAACTACTGTCAACCTCGACCTGGATATGCTAGGACATACTGGCGCCAGAGGAGATGACGGACGCAGTCACACACCACGGTGGGCCGCTAACATCATATAATGATGTTTGACTTACAGTCTGTATGTGTGTACTATGTACTGACGTAAAAAAGAGCGAGACACACCAGTTTTATTATAACAGACAACCAGAATACACAAACAAACGGCAGACACACACACACAGCATGGTGTTCTGTGCAGGAGCGACATAAAGGTATGCCTTATCTAATCTCATATTCCATCGCGGTAGAGAGGAAACTGATGAAAAACATGGCCATAGATTATACTCACAGACACAGGCAGTGAATCAATCTTTACCGAAGGCTTACATGTTTGTTTGAAGTGTGCGCCTGAAGACAGCAAAGAGACAATTTGGCCGTAAGTGAGACAAATCTTTTGCCACAGAGAGATGCGGTGGCGTGCCCGCGACACTCCACTTACCTTCTGTGTTTAATGTCTATGTTTAATGTTTCTAGAGGGGCTTTTGTGGACATGACCTTGGCACTTGCGTTAGGCAGCATCGTGGAGGGGATGTTTCCTTCTTTACACTGTCCGCTTCACAGAAAAGAGAAAAATGGCGCCGGGTGAAAGGAATAGTAAACATCTACAGTTTGTTGCTTTGTTTCAACAAGAATTCCTCCTCTCAGATGTTGTGTCACCACATTTTTTTCCGTTCTTGCTAGGAATTTTCACGTCTGCGCTACATATTCTGTCCAAATAAGGAGTGGGGCAAAGCAACACCAGTGAAGTCATTGCAAAATTCAACGATCTGAATGCAATCGGCTCTGTGCATAACTGTGGTCCACTGACTTCCGGTTTCTACTGCAGCGGTCATACCAGTTTCCTGTTTGTTGGCATGTGCTATTGACAATGGCATATTTTTCGCGATGCCTGCAAGATTTACCATGGATAAATGTCAACGACATGCACAGAATTGTCGACAAACTTTCACCTGCGCCTACCAGCAAACGAGTGAAAGTTTTCAAGTTGTACATGTCAAGTTACATCCACACAACTTGAAACTTTTCACCCGTTTGCTGGTAGATGCAGGTGAAAGTTTGTCGACCATTCTCTGCATGTCGTTGACATTTATCCATGGTAAATGTTGCAGGCATCGTGAAAAATATGCCATTGTCAATAGCACATGCCAACAAACAGGAAACTGGTATGACCGCTGCTGTAGAAACCGAAAGTCAGTGGACTACAGTTATGCACAGAGCCGATTCATTGTGCAATTCATAGCTTGTTGTCACTGAAAAAGGTTTGTGTTTCATTGAAACTGATTCAGATTGTGCTTTACAGGATATTGTGGAGGCCTTGTGTGGAAAATAAGAGCACAGGTTGCAGTGTGATTGATCATGAGCCATTACTGTGACGGATGTAGTTGTAAAAATTCGGTCATCCTTTTGCCCGTCATTTTCGTTTCGATGTTTACTGATATTATAAATTGTACTGCACTTGTGTATGTGTGAATTGTAGCTGAATGCCAGTGCCACAGCTGGCCTTGCTATACTGTATTTGGCAAAAATATTTAAAGTTATCGAGAGATTTTTAGAAAATGGCAATTTTCTAAAAATACTGTAACTTCAAGTGCACGCGGTTGCAATACTGAATGCACTTATTAAATGCTAGTACAGACAGCAAAGTAACTGTTTCAGGGAAGGCTATTGTAACGTAGCATATTTCTGCCTGCTGCGGGAGTCGAACCACGGTTGTACTGCACCACGAGGCGACATTGCTAACTGCGATGACCAAAGGGGCCGACCCCCTGGCCAATCGGCCAGCGAGTCTTTTTAGTAGTTTACAGTAGTCACCCTCTCCCGGAACCTCGCCCTCGCACTTCATTATTCCCGCACTCCGGAGAGACTTAGGATCTGCACACTTCCGGGCACTTCCAGATCCCACTGAGCATATTTCTGCCCGCTGCAGGATTCGAACCAGGGTTGTACTGCACCACGAGGTGACATTGCTAACCGCTCGACCCGCGAGTCTTTTTAGTAGTTTACGCTATGTTTTGAAAATGCTTTAGCAAAGATGGCTACTTCAGTAGCCTTTTTGAACTGTAAATATATGGATGTGTAATCTCTTGGAGTTGGTAAAAAAAATTAATAATAATAATACGGCAGTTAAATGAAAAACAAGGATTAAATCCTGACCCATACCTTAACTGACAGCAATAGAAGTCAAGAGTTTTCTCAAAAGGCCAACAAAGCCTTTTCCTCATGCTGATTCCATCAGAATAATGATGGGTGGCATTTTGATCAGTCAGTGCTTTACATCAGCGTTTCTCAGTGTGAGGTGCGCCCCCACCACACACAGTTTTGACGTCGGAATCTTTTTCACGGCAGAACAATCAACAAAACGTGCTTTCGTGAGACAGAGAGTCTGTAGGTTCACAGAATAGAGAGATATTTGACAGGGGCGAAAAGAAAGACAGGCGATGCTTCCGAGACAAACAAGACAAAGTGCTTAGCTGACGGTAATCAACCAAAAACCAAGTTAAGAAAATATGATGAAGCCTGTCTTGCTCTTGGGTTCACAGTGAATGTGGTGGGAGATGAGAGGCCAGTGTGTATTTTATGTCTGAAAACTCTTGGCAGCTGACAGTATGAGACCAAACAAATTAGGAAGACACTTAGAGACAAAACACCCCAGTTACGTCAATAAGCCGCTCGAGTTCTGTCAGAGAAAACTTGGTACATACTGTCAACAAGAGCATTGCTTTGTAAAAGCTGCATCAGTAAACAACAAAGCACTAATGGCATCATACAAAGTCGCATACAGAATTGCCCAGTGCAAAAAACCACACACAACAGCAGAGGAGCTCATACTTCCTGCGGCTTTAAATATGGTGTCAACTATGTTTGATGAGACAAGTGCTGCAAAATTGATGGCTGGCCCTCTGTCCAATGATACAGTTGCAATACGTATATATGCGACATTTCAAATGACCTTGAAGAACAACTCACTGAAAAACTGAAAGACAACGTTTCGCCTCACAAGTGGACGAGGCTACTGACAGCAATAAAGACTGCTTGTTTATTGCTTATGTTCACTTTGTCATGTCAGAGTCACTGTGTTAGGACTTGCTGTTTTGCAAGTACGTCCCAAGTAGAGCGACAGCTGATGAGCTCTTCAGGCTTCTTGACTGTTACCTGACAGAACATGGACTGAAATGGGAGAACTGTGCGGGCGTTTGGTGCAGGGATGGTGCACAGACCATGGCAGGGAAAACGAAGGGATTGCAGGCACTGAGCAAGAGGGTCTCACCAGATGCACAATGGACGCACTGTCATATGCAGAGAAGCGCTAGCATCAAGATAGATTAGCCCTGACCTAAACGAGGTGTTGACCGATGTTATTAGCATGGTTAATTTCATCAAAACAAGACCCCTGAGAGCGCGGCTGTTCTCTGCACTTTGTGAGGAGATGGGAGCTGAACATTCAGCTGTGTTGTTTCACAGCGAGGCTAGGTGGCTCTCGCGAGGTAAAGTGTTGTCGCGAGTCTTTGAGCTCAGAGAAGAAATCGGGTGTTTCTGGAGGAGGAGCGTATGCATGAAGCTGCGAGCAAGTTTAGTGATGAACAACTTCTGATGAAACTGGCCTATCTCAGCGATGTATTTGGAAAGTTGAATGAATTAAAGCTTCAGCTTCAAGGCGGAGACAAGCACCTTTCTCACCTGGCAGACAAGATCAGTGCATTCACCCGAGAGCTTGAGATGTAGGGCAGGCGACTTGATCGAGGAAATGCTGATGTCTTTGAGAATCAGGAATCAGAAACACTGTTTGTCGTTACAAAATCCCGGTTTTCCCAGCCCACAGCAAGAAAAACATATATCCAAAAACTACAAGAACACACATATCCAAACTAACACATATATCCAAGCTAAACAAAAAAACACTGTCCAAGGGAACGAACACCAGCCAGGATGACTGTCGGAACTGCCGGTCAACATGGGCTAGCAGTGAGCTTAGCCCGCCCCGCTTCCGCATCCTGTCAGACTGCCCTCGGTGTTTCCTCCTTGGGCACAGCTCCAGGCAGGGGCCGTGGTCCCTGGGCTCACCGGACACAGCACACCAAGCTCTCCCAGCCAGACACACTCCCCGCACTCCACACAACATCAAAAACACCATAGTCAATGCCAGGCGAGGCCGCCGCCACACTGCCATCGGTGTTATCGAAACTGCTAGTCTGCATGAGCTAGCGGTTAGCTTAGCCTGCCCCGCTTCCGCGTCCTGTCAGACCGCCCTTGGTATTACCTCCCCGGGCACAGCTCCAGGCAGGGCCGTGGTCCCCGGGCCCACAGGACGCAGCAGACCAAGCTTTCCCAGCTGATCCAGCACCACTTCTCCCAGTCATCAAATGAAGACAAAACTTAGACGCAGACATGGACAAAGACACTACATGAACGGTACTGAGTGAGGCCGCCGCAAATGTGAACTCGCGTTGCCATCTTACCACACCGGTACTGGGTGAGACCGCTGCAGACGTGAATTCGCGCCGCTCTGATCTGATGAATCTGAGTGAATTTGTTGAAACCAATGATTCTGGAGCCACCATGGTGATTTCGTGTCTTAAGGAGCACACCTCTTCCCCGAGAGGATTCTTTCAAAAATACTTCCCAAACAACAGTGCTCAGTATGACAGTGGCAGTATCAAGTCTGCAACCTCGTTTTGAAAACATGTGCAGTGCAAAACTGGCTCATGCGGCCACTAACGCAGTGATAAGACTTGAGCTCTCACAAATTGACACACTCATTGTTTTTCCCAAATATCTGCACTTGTTCTTTTTTTTTCTTCACAAATCTAACTTTATTGTTATTTTTCTAGCAAGGTGATATTTGAATTTTATTTCTTTTTTTCTGTTTTTGAAAAAGCACAGACTGATGGAGCAATCTAGGGACAAATGTCACAAAAAGGTTTGATAAAGCTGAAGTGGGACTTGCGTTTGTTATTTGCACAGCAGACATTACTGAAAGAAAAGTGAAAGGAATGTTCGTGATCTTGATGGTATTTAAATAAAGTTAAACTTGGCCCATTTTGTCACTATTTTGTTGGGGCAGGGGGCATGAAAATGTTTCTTCCTCTAAAGGGGGGCATGACAGAAAAACTTTGAGAACCACTGCTTTATATAATTGGCAATTGGGGGGAAACTTGTCAGTTAATGCAACCCCATGCTCAGTTCTCCCACTGAAGTGAAAAAGTGGGGATGAGATCCAAATAATCGAGAAGTAAGAAATGAATAAGAGCATGGGTCAAAGTCTGGAATGGCCATCCCATCCTTTCCCATCCTTTCCCATCCCACGGCACGGTGGGTTTTCTCCGGGTGCTCCGGTTTCCCCCACCATCAAAAAGATGTGCATGTTAGGGTTAATACTCCTGTCTGTGCCCCTGACCGAGGCATGGCAAGACGAACTGGAGTTTTACCCCAGGTGCTGCACGGCGGCTGCCCGGTGCTCCTAGCTACACAGCGAGGATGGGTTAAATGTAGAACATAATTTCCCCACGGGGATGAATAATGTATCTAAAAAAAAAAAAAACTATCCTATCCCATAACACCCCATCCCATCCCATCCCATCCTTGTACTTTGTTCTGGTGAGTCAGCTGGTCTGGTTGTCAGAGTGGTTTACCAGAAGTTCGGATGAGCCTACACTAACCGAATGGGATGGACATGGCTAACGGATGAGTGGACGTTTGCTGGGTGGGGGTTGCCGATGCCAGGAAATAAAAGTGAGAGACAAAGCAGGACAAGAAGCGGGGATGAAACGGAGGGAGCCGCTGTATCTTTAGAGGGGGCGTCTTTATCGGAAAAAGGCTCAGCACTGTCCCCGTTTCCCCACAGAAGACACTCATGGTTTAGGAATCTCCTCTTCTTTGTGTTCCCACCAGATGGCACCTCTCAGTGGTGCGCAGAGCCTGCTAACCTCTCCCCGCTGAAGAAATTACTCCCGCCTGCCAATGTGAGACGTTGCACTGTGTGTGTATGTGTGTGTGTGCGTAGTGTCATCCAGAGATGTCTCTTCCTTTATGAGCCGGTGTTGACAGGCGGAGACAGAGGCAGTGCGGAGTGTGTTGAAGGAGGCTGGGCAGCGCTCTTTCATAGCTGAAGGTCAGACAAACCGGGGATTTCATCATCACTCAGCCCACGTCGATGTCTTTGTGCTCCTGACCGGAGGATGACATGTGCACATTTGACACGCATGGTTCTCTTCCCGACAGTGTCGCCATGTGGTGGACACAATGAAGCAGACACAACATGTGACGCTGTGACACTCTCAGGTCCCAGGGGTCCTCTGGCACTACATCTATAGCCAGGGTCCAAAATTAACTTTTTGGCTTACCGCCCAAGGGGACTGGTAGATGAAAAAATCTACCGGCCAAGCATATTTTTTTACCGGCCAAAATAATTAGTAGCCTTATTTGTGCCATACATACGTTTTCAGTACATATCAATGAGAGAAGAAGGTATTGTGTTGAATAAGAGCTTTTAAAAATGTGACGAGCAGATCTGAAGCAAAAATATTTTTGTGTAAAATTAGTCAGTGGTTAAAAGATAAAATGTTACCAGTGTGATTTCATGTTTTATTTGCAGTATTATTATAACTACTCGAGTGCTCCACATGCCCATCCCTAGTCCCAGACTACTTCTCACTCTACGGCAGCCACTCTCTTTGCACCGTCCATGAAGTCTGGCCTCCTGCTCCTGACAGAGTCTCGGTGCCACAGATCAACAGCACTGGTTGGGTCATACTCCCTGATCTCGGGAGATGACAGCTGCACCATCAGTAGACCCGAGAGTGTGTCTTGAGTTGAGGTTGGACCGCCAATCAGTTTTAACCTGTTTCGTGGTGTTGAAGCTAGCACACAGCTAACGTTAGTGCAAGCTAGGTGTCACATACTAGTGCTAGCTTGTTGACGTTAGCTACATCAGCACTTTGTTTATGCTGTAAAAGGATATTTTGAGATGACAACTAAATTCACTTACTCGCACATCCATTCGAAGTCGGAGAGTGGTCTGGCCTTCTTGCCAATGGCATGCACAGTCCTAAACACGTTCTCCATTTTCATGCTGGTCTGCTCGGACATGGCTATTAGCACCTTTATGGAGGATGTTGCGAGGACAGCCCGAGAGGCATTCATACAGGTAATGTGACATCTGGAGGTCTCATGTTCCTTGATGTTTTCTACCTTCATTATTCTTGTTACCGATGACAAATGAATTGCTACGGTTTTTGGCATACTGGCGACAGAAGGAGCAGCTCATTATCCCGGTCTGTGCATTATACTCCAGCCAGCCTCTCGCAGCTCCTTTATCGTCATACCTCCACTTTTCACTAAACTTTCTTTTTTGGGGGGTTTGGTGGTGATGGTGGCTTCTTCCTCCTCTTCGGGGCACGGTTGTCTTTTTGATGGTGGTTTTGCGCCTTCTAAATATCGCCACTTAACTGGTGTCGTTCGCTAACCTTAGTTAAAAGATTAGAGTAGGCTAGTACCGAGTTTGACGGGTGCGTGTGTGTAATGTTACCCGCCAGTAGCGTCTAGCAACAATCTAATGAACTTTGATTGGTTAGTTTCTGTTGTTGTTGTTGCTATGTTATTGTTCTAATGCACTTTGATTGGTTAGTTTCTGTTATTGTTGTTGCTATGTTGTTGCTGTTGCTAAGGAGAGAGAGAGGAAGAGAGAGACAGCGAGAGAGATGGGGAGGGATTAAATGGTTGGATTTCACTTTTGTTGTTACTCGCCATGTGGCGGGTAGGCTTATGAGATTTACTCGCTAATCAGAAAATCTACTCGCATTTGGCGGGTGGCGAGTGTTAATTTCGGGCCCTGTCTACAGCATATCGTCTGAGCGGTTTACTGTACCGGAGGCGAGATAGTCCACGAAGACACACATCAGAGTTCATACGTGTCTAGTTGATATGTGACAAGCATGCTTGACTCTGAGCTCTGTTCCTGTAACTACATGTAGTTTGAGCCTCCACCACCAATCAGTGCATTTAATATAATAATAATCCAGCCATTATCCAAGCCGCTTATCCTGCTCTCAGGGTCGCAGGGATGCTGGAGTCTATCCCAGCAGTCATTTGGCGGCAGGCAGGGAGACACCCTGGACAGGCTGCCGGACCATCACGGGGCCAACACACACACACACACACACACACATTCATACCTAGGGACAATTTAGTACGGCCAGTTCACCTGACCTGCATGTCTTTGGACTGTGGGAGGAAACCAGAGCACCTGGAGGAAACCCACACAGACACGGGGAGAACATGCAAACTCCATACAGAATACGACCCGGGACGACCCCCAGGGTTGGACTACCCCGGGGCTCGAACCCAGGACCTTCTCGCTGTAAGGCGACCATGCTAACCACTACGCCACCGTGCTGCCTAATATAATAACAATAATTATATATATACACACACACATATATAGCTATATCTATAATCTATATCTATATATCTACACATATATATATATATAGACACTGTGATGGCCTGTCCAGGGTGTCTCCCCACCTGCCGCCCAATGACTGCTGGGATATAGGCTCCCCGTGATCCTGAGGGCAGGTTAAGCGGTTAGGATAATGGATGGATGGATAATAATATTATTATAGTGGACACGTTATTTCATTTTGAATATATATAATTGCTTATTGATTGATCTATGTATGGCATTTTCCATCGTATTGTCGAGTAAATGATTTTGCCACACTGATATTAATGGGTACATTTTTCATGCCTGATGTCTTTGTAAACTTTAACAAGTCTTGATTCACAGACTTCAGTGACATTTACTGTGTTTTTACCAAGAACAGCCGACGAGAGCTTCTGTTCTTAAAATAAAGAAGGCAGTAATACGACATGTGGAGCGGGTAGTGTGTGTCTGTGTGTGCGTTTGTGTGCGTGTGCGTGTGCGTGTGTGCGCGTGTGTGTTGACTTTGATCTGTTTTGAGTGGTCTAGTGTAATAAAGAGCAGTGTGATGTCCCACTGTGTGTTTTGGATGGCTGTGGCTTTTCCTTCTCTGTGCGCCTTTGAGCTCATTGAGTCTGCCTAAACAAATACCTCATCCCTCTTGTGTGTGTGCGTGTGTGTGTGTGTGCGTGTGCGTGCGTGTGTGTGTGTGTTTTGTGTGTGTGTGCATTATGAAGTGTGCAGAGAAGTGGGAGTATGAAGACGTGCTTATGAAGAAAAAGTGATAGCCATATTAAGCAGATCGCCCAGAGGAGGTGATCTCAGTGCTGTGCTGGAGTTATTTAGCCATGGGATCCTCGCCACCCATCTAGCCGCGTCCTAGAATGGGAGCACATATTTGACCCGGCACGATTAACACAGGGTGCCCGGGAGAAGTCGGTGTTATTCATCTAAGAAAATAATGGCTTCATTGTACTTATTGCTCCTTTTAGAGCGGTTATCTGTTGCAGATTCAAAATTGGCATTGGCACCCTGGATTATCTGAGAAAATTGGGAAAATGTTAATATCTTCCATGTGCACATCTGTGCAAGACAACCAAATAATGCAACGCAGCCAGCACAAAGAGAAATACCTTCACAGTGAAGAATTTATCACAGTGAAACTTTCTGCATATCCACATACACTTGACGACAATAGTAATTTGTTTATGATTACTGTTGGCTGCTTTGTACCTGTCATTTACAGTGGAATTAGAAAAGCTGAATGGTTTAGTGTGTCCAAGAATCTTCCATGAAGCCAATTAGATGGTCTTTCTGGGATAATTTCCACCTGCCTGCTCTTAACAATATTCCGTCAGCCCATAAATCATTGAGAGAAATGTTTCTTCCATCGAGAAAAAAAGAAAACCATTTTTCCCAATTTGTGTTCACTGTGTGCCTGTACCTACGAGAGCGCTATGTAATGACCACGGATGACTAGACTCGCTAGCCCTTAGCTAACGGGTCGGACCCTTTAGTCGACTGGTTAACGTGGTTGCCCGTGGTGCGAGAGACTCGGGTTCACGTCCCGGCTGTGGCAGTTCCTGGCTGCCCCTTGAATTTGCTACATTGGTGGCAGTGGTGGGATGGTGAGACCACGAGGCCATCGGAAGTACGTGTGCCCAGAGGCGTGAGGGAGCTGGTATACTGAACTGCAGGGACGCGCTTCCCGAAGGAGGGGGGTAGTGTAATGACCAAGGATGACTAGACTCGGTAGCCCTTGGCTAATGGATCGGACCCTTTAGTCGACTGGTTAACGTAGTCGCCCATGGTGCGAGAGACTCGGGTTCGCGTCCCGGCTGCGATAGTTCCTGGCTGCCCCCTGAATTTACTACAACAAACTGTGCTGAACACAAATGAAAGGGCGGAGCGGTTAATTATCTACAGAAGTTGAATTCAGAAGTGAGTACTTCAAGAATCAATGGATAACTGTAGTAACATTAGTGAAGGTGACATATGTAGCTTTTCATCATGCTAATTGTAACTGGGGTTGCTGAATAACAGTCACAGTTGGAGCCATGGTGCCAGTCAAAGTGCCTCAGGGAGGTGTACGAGGCCCATGATGTTTTATGGAAGGTGGAGAGATGTTCAGACTTGCTGAGATGACTTGCAACAGCAAACGGTTTTCATCTGACAGAGGCCAAAGTAAGTCTGTCCCAGTGCACCCAGGCAATGTCTTCAGCCTGTGCTGTGTTTTGTTGTAAATGGCTTTAAGCTGCTTTTGCCTTCCTCTACACATGAAATGTGGAAAAAAACATTTCCATCATCAGGCTGTTGTTGACAAATAGTCCTGTGATGAGTGTTGGGCGATGCGAAGAATACTATGATCACAATAATCGGGACTTTACTACATGTCAGTATTTCTTACATGCAAATCCAACAAAGAAGGTTGAATCAGTTCATCTGGATACATTTATTGACGTACGTTTCATAAAGTCAAGTCCATTTTATTTGTATAGCCCAATATCACTCGAATCCTTCAGTCTTCAGGCAAAAACATCATGTTTGACGTTCCTCTCATTGAACTGTTTGGTCATGTGAAGTATAATATTGTAACGTGCATGGATAAGTAGACACGCCGGCCGCTGGCTGGGGAGTCTGACCCTTCAGTCGAGCGGTTAGCGATGTCTCCTGCGGTGCGGGCGATACGGGTTCGCTTCCCGGCCGCTGTGGTTGCGTCGTCCCCCGAATTCGCTACAATATCAAACCAAAACGACTTTTCAAATCATATTCCCTCAAATATTTCAGACCTCAATTTGTTTGAAATGTCAGACAACAGACATCTGTCCATGTGTACGTTTTGTCTTCGTTTGATGGCTGGGAGAACTTGGTTTGCTGCGTCTTGCGGGCCCAGGGACCACAGCCCTGCCTAGAGCTGAGACCGAGGAGGTAACACCAAGGGCGGTCTGACAAGACGTGGAAGTGGGGCAGGGTAAGCTAACTGCTAGCCCATGCAGACTAGCAGTTCCGATGACACCGAGGGCGGTCTGGCGGCGGCCTCGCCTGGCGTTGACTGTGTTTTTAGTGTCGTCGTGTGGAGTGCGGGGAGGTGTGTCGAGGGTGTCTGGCTGGGAGAGCTGGCGTTGGATCAGCTGGGGGAGCCTGGGGTGCTGCGTCCGATGGGCCCAAGGACCACGGCCCCTGGCTGGAGCTGCACCCAAGGAGGAAGCTCCGAGGGCGGTCTGACAGGACGCAGAAGCGGGGCAGGCTAAGCTAACTGCTAGCCCATGCAGACCGGCAGTTCCAACAGCCATCCTGGCTGGCGTTCGTTCCCTTGAACAGTGTTTTTCTTTTAAGTTTGGATATATGTGTTAGTTTAGATATATGTGTTAGTTAGCATATGTTTTCTTGTAGTTTTTGGATATGTGTTTTTGTCTTCGTGTTGCACTGTTGTGGGCTGGGGGAAACGACATAATGATGACGACAAATAAAGTGTTCCTGATTCCTGAGTCCAGATTGACGTTATCATTAATTTAGACAACAAAAGTGTGTATCAAAACACGGTAACATCTGAATATCATCACAATACGATGCCATTAAAAGATGATGGAGGATAATGCTGAGTTATTGCCGAGCTCTAGTGGTGGTGTAACGTCATTTGTTTGTGGACGACATTTGGATATATTCATATCATATATCATCATGTTTCAAGGAAGGGACCAGGACAGACGAGCGTTTGGCTGGAGGTACAAGTGAAGCTATAAAGTCAAGTCAGAATTATGTGTACGGCCCTGAAACACCGTCCCACGGGGCTTCACTACTGATATTATGTTCACATTATTTCACCTCACATCCTCCAGAGCCGCTCAGCAGAAGACAGACATCGGACGAGGAGGAAACAAGTCAGTAGAAGAAAGACATGAGACGAGGGGGAAACAGGTCAGTAAAAGAAAGCTATGGGACGAGGAGGAAACCGGTCAGTAGAAGAAAGACATGGGACGAGGAGGAAACCGGTCAGTAGAAGAAAGACATGGGACGAGGAGGAAACCGGTCAGTAGAAGAAAGACATGGGACGAGCAGGAAACCGGTCAGTAGAAGAAACACATGGGACGAGGAGGAAACAGGTCAGTAGAAGAAAGACATGGGACGAGCAGGAAACCGGTCAGTAGAAGAAAGACATGGAGGAAACCGGTCAGTAGAAGAAAGACATGGGACGAGGAGGGAACAGGTCAGTAGAAGAAAGACATGGGACGAGGAGGAAACTGGTCAGTAGAAGAAAGACATGGGACGAGGAGGGAACAGGTCAGTAGAAGAAAGACGGGATGAGGAGGAAACCTTCCAGTAGAAGAAAGACGGGACGAGGAGGAAACCTTCCAGTCGAAGAAAGACGGGACGAGGAGGAAACCGGTCAGTAGAAGAAAGACATGGGACAAGGAGGAAACCGGTCAGTAGAAGAAAGACGGGAAGAGGAGGAAACCGGTCAGTAGAAGAAAGACATGGGACGAGGAGGGAGCAGGCAGTAGAAGAAAGACGGGGCGAGGAGGAAACCGGTCAGTAGAAGAAAGACATGGGATGAGGAGGAAAGAAATCAGTAGAAGAAAGACGGGACGAGGAGGAAACTGGTCAGTAGAAGAAAGACATGGGACGAGGAGGGAGCAGGTCAGTAGAAGAAAGACGTGGGACGAGGAGGAAACGGGTCAGTAGAAGAAAGACATGGGACGAGGAGGAAACAGGTCAGTAGAAGAAAGACGGGACGAGGAGGAAACTGGTCAGTAGAAGAAAGACATGGGACGAGGAGGGAACAGGTCAGTAGAAGAAAGACGGGATGAGGAGGAAACCGGTCAGTAGAAGAAAGACGGGACGAGGAGGAAACCTTCCAGTAGAAGAAAGACGGGACGAGGAGGAAACCGGTCAGTAGAAGAAAGACGGGACGAGGAGGAAACCGGTCAGTAGAAGAAAGACATGGGACAAGGAGGAAACCGGTCAGTAGAAGAAAGACGGGAAGAGGAGGAAACCGGTCAGTAGAAGAAAGACATGGGACGAGGAGGGAGCAGGCAGTAGAAGAAAGACGGGGCGAGGAGGAAACCGGTCAGTAGAAGAAAGACATGGGACGAGGAGGAAACCGGTCAGTAGAAGAAAGACGGGACGAGGAGGAAACCGGTCAGTAGAAGAAAGACATGGGACAAGGAGGAAACCGGTCAGTAGAAGAAAGACGGGAAGAGGAGGAAACCGGTCAGTAGAAGAAAGACATGGGACGAGGAGGGAGCAGGCAGTAGAAGAAAGACGGGGCGAGGAGGAAACCGGTCAGTAGAAGAAAGACATGGGATGAGGAGGAAAGAGATCAGTAGAAGAAAGACGGGACGAGGAGGAAACTGGTCAGTAGAAGAAAGACATGGGACGAGGAGGGAGCAGGTCAGTAGAAGAAAGACGTGGGACGAGGAGGAAACGGGTCAGTAGAAGAAAGACATGGGACGAGGAGGAAACAGGTCAGTAGAAGAAAGACATGGGACGAGGAGGGAGCAGGTCAGTAGAAGAAAGACATGGGACGAGGAGGAAACCGGTCAGTAGAAGAAAGACGGGAAGAGGAGGAAACCGGTCAGTAGAAGAAAGACATGGGACGAGGAGGGAGCGGGTCAGTAGAAGAAAGACGGGATGAGGAGGAAACTTCGCATGCACGTGGTGATAGCTAAGCGGTATCACCCCGTCTGTTAGCCGGGGCTCGCACGTCTCGCTGTGAGCGGATGTGTTTGCTGAAAGCACGCCGAGACTGATGGGCTGAGAGGAGACCACAGACTCCCAGTTCTGTCCACCAGCTCCCTTTGTTGTCTTGTTTTTTTGTTTTGTTTTTTTGCTTTCCGTTTTGTCCTCCTCTCGTCATCTGGATTCGATGAGACCGGTAATAATAACAGATAATATAACTTTTATTCTTGCGACGCTTCTCAAAACATTCAAAGGCGCTTCACACATGTTGAAATAAACATAAAAACAACACACCAGAAACATAAAACACAACATTAAACACACGTTAAACACACTGCTGAAGAGACGAGTGTCGATGTGAATATGGACACATCGGCAGCTATGGAGGAGACCGTCACCCCACGTCCCCCATCTCTCTCTCGCTCTCTCTCTCTCTCTCTCTCTCTCTCTCTCTCTCTCTCTCTCTCTCTCTCTCTCTCTCTCTCGCTCTCTCTCGCGCTCTCTGTATGTCTGTCTGTCTCTCTCTTTCTGTCTCTCTCTCTCTCTCTCTCTCTATCTCTCTCTGTCTCTCTCCCCCTCTCTCTCTCTATCTCTGTCTCTCTCTCTTTGTCTCTCTCTATCTCTCTCTCTCTCAAATTCAAATTCATATTCAAACTCAAATGGCTTTATTGGCGTGACGTCACAATGTACATATTGCCAAAGCAAGTGTCCAAACGTTGAAAAAAAAGCTAAACATCAATTGGGAAACGCCACCTAAAACAAACACACAACAGAGAAACAGTACAACAAAACTCTCTCTCTCTCTCTCTCTCTCTCTCTCTCTCTCTCTCTTTCTGTGTGTGTATGTATACAAGACAGAATAAAGAAAAAATGTTCTCCTTCCTCTCCCGCCTATCTTTCTGTCTCCCTCTCTCTCTCTCTCTCTCTCTCTCTCTCTCTCTCTCTCTCTCTCTCTCTCTCTCTCTCTCTCTCCCCGAGCTTCTCCAGTGTCCCCCAGAGTGTCCGTTCGTGTCCGTGTTTAAGCGGAGTGGCGGCAGAGGCGGCGGCGGCGGGGCCGGTGTGCGGGGACTACACTATAGTAAACGGGACTATTTGTATGGCGGACACGGAACTTGCGAGAGCCTCGCAAACCGCCGCCCCTCTGCTTGCCTTGGCCCGGCATCAGTGTGCACGCGGAACATGCGAAGCGCACTTCATCCGCAGACGAGTGTCTGTGATGCGGCCGCGATAGGGAGCCGGGGTTCATAACCTGGTCTGCTGGGTCAGCGCACGTTCGAGACGAGCGCGAGTTTCCGAAATGGTGTAAGCCGAGCGGAGAAGAAAACGAGGCAGCGTAAATCAATGACATCTGGGTCGGCCTTGCTAGACGGCCGCAAGAGCTCTGTGGTAAAGGATACAAAGGGGAGGGGGGGGGAGAAAAGCATCGCTCTCCCCCCCCCCCCGCCCGCTTTACATGGCGTGTGTGTCAGTTTGTCCGTCTTTCTCCCTGCCGTGTTCCGTCCGTCGCTCTGCAGACGGAGATTCCTGCGCGGTGCACCACCATCACATCAGAGCTCCTGTTTACTGCCGTCCGACTTTGTCCTTTAGCAGCCCTGAGCTTGGATTTGTGTAATTATGGATGTCTTCGTAAGTGCGCGTGTGTGTGTACCGGGTTTTTCTATACTAATGGGGACCAAATTTCCCCATTAGGGTACAAAAACCTCAAACCACCTACTTTGGGGACATTTTATGGGTCCCCATGAGGACAATGGTTCGTTGTAGGGTTAGGGCCAGTGGTGGAATGTAACTAAGTACATTCACTCAAGTACTGTACTTAAGTACAGTTCTGGGGTGATTGTACGCGAGTATTTCCATTTTATGCTCCTTTATATACTTTTGCTCCGCTACATTTCAGAGGGAAATACCGTACCTGTTACTCCACTACATTTGACGGCTTTAGTTACTAGTTACTTTGCAGATTTATATCGTTAATACAAG
>NC_079223.1:43672989-43700489 GCF_029633865.1 Lampris incognitus | reverse complement strand
ACACGACGACACCAAAACACCACAGTCAATGCCAGGCGAGGCCGCCGCCAGACCGCCCTCGGTGTTATCGGAACTGCCGATCTGCATGGGCTAGTAGTTAGCTTAGCCTGCCCCGCTTCCACGTCCTGTCAGACCGTCCTCGGTGCTATCTCCTCGGTCTCAGTTTCAGGCAGGGCCGTGGTCCCTGGGCCCACAAGATACAGCAGACCACCTTTTTCCAACCATCAAATGAAGACAAAACTTAAACACAGGCATGGACAAAGACACTGCATGGACGGGGGTGAGGCTGCCGCAAACGTGAATTCGCGCCGCCACCTTGCTACAGCGGAAGCGGAAATCGCTGTCTTTTTAAAACCAGCTGTTTACTTTCAAAGTTTTTGTCATCATGCATTTTCACAATGATTCAGTCACGATATAATTTTACTCATTGGCTCTGTTTTGGAGATTGGAAGGGCACAGGACCGCTGCTAGATAGCTTCATGACGATGAACTTTTAACATCATCATCGTCGGCGGTCACTCGGGGTCGAGTGTGACCATCCTCCCTCCGGGTCCCTCTGGGTCTTCAGGTGGGTGTAGAGGTCGATGCTGGAGCTGCATAATGGGAGGACGCCTGCGCGTGACAGCTTTTTACATGGAGTGGCTGATGCACCTGCAGCCACCACGCGGTCCTCGGCAGGGGGTGGCGTCCAATGGCATGGAGAACCAAGATGATTGGGGGACCATCCTCTGTTGCAGCCTCCTTCATCCACCTTCACTGCCGTTGTGACCTGGAGACATGTTCCACCAGTTCCGCCGTTGAGGTCTTTGGAACTTAAAACAACAGCAACAAAACAACCTTAGTGTCTCAGTCAGACTGTGTCCATGATGGTCCATCATCTATGCCGGCTATTTTACAGATGGTTAGCACCACCCACGGTAAGTACAGGCTGCTCATTCAAACCAGGAAGTAGCTCAGCAATGTGGCCAGTCATTGATAATATTGGACATTTGGGGCAATAACTTTTAACATGCTCTTTGGTTTACACCTCCATATTTGTGGTTTAGATGGATGGGTTGAATCGGACTTACTGAAACATGTTGGAGGCTCATATTCGGTTGCCTCCTAAGATGCCGTTGTAACGAGTCCAACAGGGATCCTGTATCCAAAATCTGCACAACGGAGCCGTGAGTAACATGGTACCATAATTGGTAACGCATATTGGAGGGGAAAAAAAATCCGAAATAACACCCAGGTTTTAAAAGAACGAGGTGGTACTCCCAAGGCTCCTGCAGACTGCATGGCCGTGGCCATTATCGTGCATTTGGTTGAGCGACAAAGCTGCAACCTACGCCAACTGACGGCAAGGCGACCGTGCCTCCTGATTCAGAACAACGACGGTCGAAATGGTCTCGCAGAAAAAACCAAAACATGTATTTGCACGAGAGACGACAGGTTTTTGCCTTGACAAACCCACAAAAAAACGGAAAGGAGGGGGGGGAGGATTTGGATCCACTGGACATCTTTACACTCTGTCCACAGCTGGCGGTGTAGGATGTCGTCGTTTTCCGCCACGCTGCTCTTGGTGACTGACCAGGACGGTTTCGTACACATGGTGGTTTTTATTGTCTGATCCGTCACCACACGACAACGATCAAGCCTCGGCTTTTCTGCCTGCCAGAACTTGGCCGGAGCCGAACACTCCGTGGACTGACACCTTGTCGGTGCAGCCAAGCAGTGTTCACGACCAGCACATTTTTCCACGCCTTGAACACTCCGTCTGGGACGGTGCTAAGACGCTGCTAATCGCAGTGGGATGGGGCCTCCGGCGGGGTGGTGGCTCCGGAGGCAGGTCGGAGGAGGGGGAACGGATGGGGCGGGCTAGGTTGGAGGCGAGCAGAGGTGTGAAAGTGGTGGCCTGTGCTAAGGAGGAGGAGGAGGAGGAGACGGCAAACCGAGGTGGAACTTCACTGGGGCCTGAATGTGAGCGCCGCTTTCTCAGGAAGCCGTTGTATTGAGCTCCCCAAAGGAAGGGGAGGGAGGGGCAGAGGGAAGAAGAGAGGAGAAACGACAGGGAGGTGTAGCGGGGGGGAAATGGAGGGGGGGCTGCATGGGAGCGTTAGTTAGCATTGGCGCAGGGCCATCTCCACTCAACAATGATAGATTGGCAGCCACACACACACACACACTCCCTGAGCCCCATTGATTGTCTTGGCTGGTCCGCTCTCAAATAAGGCTGACAAAATGAAGATTACGTTAATTAGTGTTCGCAGTCCCCACCTGACCAGACCGCCCGGTCTCCCAGGGTGCGAGGGGGTCAGAGTTCACCACCCGCCTCTCAAAACATGGAGGCTTAACTGTTGGTGTCACACCACTAACCCCCAGCCACGGATGTGGGGGGGCGAGGGGGGGGTGGGTGGCCGGTGTCACTCCGCGCTCATTTAATCAATTGCATGCACAAACACACACATGTGCATGGGCACACACACACGCACACACACACACACACACACATGCACACACACACACACACACACGCACACACACGCACAATTTTTCCTCCCTCTGACCTTTCACGCATTCCTGTCTGACCTTGACCCCCCCTAACTCTCCCTTCTCTCCCGCTCCCTCTCTCTCTCTCTCTTGCCCACTCTCGGGCAAGCGAGAGAGAGGGAGAGCGGGGGAGGTGAGCGGGTCACTTGGGAGATATTTGTATCTATTGCTTGCCGCTTGTCTTCCCAGGCCGGTGTAAATCTCCGGGCCTGACAGGCGTGTGGTTTTTAAGTGTTCGTGCGTGTTTGTGCAAACAAATGGGTGTGTATTTACGCCAAAAAACGAGCGGGAATCGCTGGGTCTCGGTGTGCGTCTGTGCATGCCTTTGCATGCATGCATGTGGATGTTTGCAGCGTGCGCGTGTGTGTGTGTCTGTGTGTGTGTGTGTGTGTGTGTGCGCGCGCTTTCCACGAGCCAGTAAATCTCAAGGTTGACATGTTGCTTCAGTGGGGAAACAGCAGATTTGGGACCAGGCTAATAGCCTTCGCAGATGGCCCCGGGACCCTGCCCACAGGGGGCCCTCTTGTTCACCTATTAATTTATTCATTTTCCACACTGCCGATGAGACACCGGGGTCTGTGTGATTGTTTCCGAAAGTCCGTTTCCCCTGAGAGCAGCCTGTGTGTTTTCTAGTCAGAACCACCCCCGCCCACCCACCCACCCCCCCTTTCCTCACCTTTTACTCCCACACCAACCCCTCTCTTCTGCCCCCTGCCCTCCTTTCCCTAGGCTTTGTGTGGGGGTGGGGGTGTCTGACCCTGTAGCCCTGTTGCAATAGGGGGACTGACAGGCTCTGTCTAAATCGCATGTCATTGTCCGTCTCATTGTGTCACTGTGTCAGGGTGCAACACAGTGCAGCATTTGCGGGGTAAATAAGCGGCTATTTGGCTGTCAGACACACACACACACACACACACACACACACACACACACACACCCTCCTCCCTGGGCCCTCTCACTGCTCTCTCCTAGCATCCGGATGTGGGCCACTTCAGGCAATGATGCTGCACTGACGGCCTTCTTCTGGCCCTGACAACATGGATGTGAGCCTGAAGTGGCCCACATGTATAATAGCAAATATGGCCCAAATAGGCCAAATCAAACGTGGGCCTTTTCTGGCAAAGATGCGGTGCTCTCGGCAACATGTAGTCCGGATGTGACCCTGAAGTAGCCCCGTGTGGTAAATGGTGAACATGGCCCAAATATCACGAAACAAATATGGGCCACCTTTGGCACATATGTGGCACATGCGGCATTGCTATGGCTTGGTTCTGGCCCAGATCTGGCAAACAGGAGCGCACCGCCCAAGTGCCATCATTCCACGCGGTATGTGGGCCGGATGAAGTGGGCCACATCCGGATGCTATGGGGGAGAGGGGGGGGGGTATGAGAGCAGAAGAGGAGGGGAGGGTGAGGTGGGTATTTGTGGGAATGTCAGAAGTTGCATGGTTGAGGTGTGGTCCTGCTCCCAAAACTCGCCGGATGAGCTTCAATTCTTGGTGTGACGTTAGTCTAGAGACACGGTTCAGTAATAACGGCGGGAATTCAAACCGCGGTAGGTTATCTCCTCGACTCTCAGCGCCTGACTTTAATTTCTGTTTGCGTTTGAGTCCAATTGCTCATGCACGCATAGCAAGAAGTTGAGAAGGAATGTGCTAAAAATAACTGCCTACGATCCCTTAATAGCAGCCTTTAATGTATTCCTGCTTAGAGACAATCACATATGGGGACGTCCGGGTAGCGTGACGGTCTATTCCGTCGCCTACCAACAAGGGGGTCGCCAGTTCGAATCCCTGTTACCTCCGGCTTGGTCGGGTGTCCCTACAAACACAATTGGCCGTGTATGCGGGTGGGAAGCCGGATGTGGGAGAGTAAGTAAGTAAATAACAAGTAAGTAAGCAACAAGTAATAAGTAAGTAAAGTAATCAGTAAGTAGTAAGTAAGTAATACGTTAGTAAGTAGGTAATAAGTAAGTAATACATAAATAAAGTAATAAGTAAGTAGTAAGTAAGTAATAAGTAAGTAAAGTAATCAGTAAGTAGTAAGTAAGTAATACGTTAGTAAGTAGGTAATAAGTAATAAGTAAGTAATACATAAATAAAGTAATAAGTAAGTAATAAGTAAGTAAGTAATAAGTACGTAGTAAGTAATAAGTAAGTAAGTATTAAGTAATAAGTAGTAAGTAATAAGTAAGTAGTAAGTAAGTAATAACTAAGTAAGTAATAAGTAAGTAAGTAATAACTAAGTAAGTAATAAGTAAGTAGTAAGTAATAAGTAAGTATTAAGTAATATGTAAGTAAGTAATAAGTAAGTATTAAGTAATAAGTAAGTAAGTAATAACTAAGTAAGTAATAAGTAAGTAGTAAATAATAAGTAAGTAAGTAATAACTAAGTAAGTAATAAGTAAGTAGTAAGTAATAAGTAAGTATTAAGTAATAAGTAAGTAAGTAATAAGTAAGTCTTAAGTAATAAGTAAGTAAGTAGTAAGTAAGTAAGTAAAGTTTATCTATATAGCACCTTTCACAGACACAAGTCACAAAGTGCTTCACAGTCAAATAAAACAAGGATAAACAACTCATAAATGTGTGTCCTGGTCGCTGCACTAGCGCCTCCTCTGGTCGGTCAGGGCGCCCGTTCGAGGGGGAGGGGGAAACTGGCGTAATAGCGTGATCCTCCCACTCGCTACGCCCCCCCCCTGGCGAAACTCCTCACTGTCAGGTGAAAAGAAGCGACTGGCGACTCCACGTGTATGGGAGGAGGCATGTGGTGGTAGTCTGCAGCCCTCCCCGGATCGGCAGAGGGGGGGTGGCGCAGCGACCGGGACGGCGTGGAGGAGTTTCCCCCGTTTGCTGGTAGCTGCAGGTGAAAGTTTGTCGACAGTTGTGCGCGTGCCGTTGACATGTATCCATGGCGCATCTTGCAGGCGTCGCGAAACATATACGCCGTTGTTAATAGCAACATGCCAACACACACAGGAAACCGGTATGACCGCTGCAGTACAAACCGGAAGTCGGGGAACTACAGATATGCACAGAGCCGACTGGCCAAGTGCAATTGGGGAGAAAAAGGGGGAGGGGGGGGGAAACAATGACATATGCGTTGCATGGAACAAACAAACACATTAACGTGCTGAAACCCAACGCACATGCGCACACAGACACACACAGGGTTTTGGAGCGCCCTATCTGTAATGCTGTTTCACTGGGCCCCGGGCCAGTCCCGAGCCCGTCTCCCTCTCTCTAACGCAGCCCTCTCGCTCTCCGACTCCCCCCCCCCCTCCCTTTCCCTCCAAATGAATCTACAATGTTTTCTGTTCTGCCTTCCAGCAGACAGTGGGAGAAGCGATCCAGACCAGCAGGTTGTTGGCTCGCCACGTAATGCCGGTTTAATGGTGCCTCGTGTGGGTAGCCACGAACATGCAGGCAGGGGGATCTACGGCCGCTGATCAGAATCCCTTTTGCCACATTAAAAGATGGTAAATCTCCTCCTCATGTCGGGTTAGGCTGGTCAAGAGAGATGCCCGCCAGGGTGAAATTGGAAAGACGATGAAGGGTGGAGGGAAAATTACGCTGCGTGTGCGTTCGGGAGGGGAAGTGGTGTATATTGTGTGTGTGTGTGTGTGTGTGTGTGTGTGTGTGTGTGTGTGTGTGTGTGTGTGTGTGTGTGTGCTTTTTGTCTGTGGGTGGTCAAGCGAGCAGCGGTATTGGATGATGGCCTTTTTTTTGCACACTGCTTTCTCTGCATCGATATGAACCTGTGTGTGAGTGTGCGCACGTGGGTGTGCGCGTGTGTGCGTTTGTCCAGTAATTGATGTAATGGCTAATGTGGGAGAACACAAGACAATGCAAGCCTGTACTCCTGTGTCTGCAGGTTGTGTGTATGTTGGCCTGTGTGTGTGTGTGTGTGTGTGTGGCTGCTCCCTCATCAGGCCCTTATTAACTACACCTAAGTGACCTTTGAGGAGGTGCTGACGGCCATCCGTGGGCCCCGGCCGGGCTCTTCCTCTCCTCGCTCCCCCCCCTCTCCCTGCTGGCGTCTCATCTCTGGCCCGCGCCTCTTTGTTTTCCACTCCTCTTTGTCAAACCTTGTTTTTTCCCGCTCTCGCTGCCTCGTCGAATCCCGCTCATCCTCCGCCCCCCCCCCCTCCTCCTCCTCCTCCTCCACGCTCTTCCCCCCCCCCCCTCTCGTCCTCGTCTTCTCGCTGTTCCCCGTTTTTTTGGTATGGGAGCTTCTTCAACTCTGGCGGAGAGGTGAACTTTTCCCCAACGCGGCGCAATCATCCTCGGCACTTATCCGACTCAATTACGCGTAGACTCTGAACGCGGAGGGAGATAGGCTCTGATGTCTCTCACAAAGGCGGCCTTGTCCGACGGGATTCAGGGGGGGGGGGGAACTACCGCTGTCCCATCCGATTTCTGTCACCCCTCCGTCTGGAGACACAGAATGTGCCCTATCACATCAGCTGGAAGCGGGCCCCTTCCACCGCTGGCTCTCCGACTTGTTGCTGGCGCTTTGTTGCCTCGGTCTCCAAGTTTTGGTGAAGGGGTGGAAGATACTGAGGAACACTCTGTCAGAACTGATTCATCGCATGTGTTGGAGAGGGCGGGTGCCAAAAGCTCTCGCTGTAACAAGTTCATTATATGTGTGTCTGGATTGTGTAAGCGGTGGGTGGGTGTGATGGAGTTGGTCAATAAGGTTGCAGCCCGCTGTCCGTCTGAGTCACCCCGGCCTCGACGCTTAACTCTTTGAGTCGTGGGGCCGTGCCTCCTCCGCAGCTCCGAGGGGAGCTGGCTCGATGCGTGTAGCCTGATTATGGGCTGTGTGGCGCGGAGAAGATCTCCTGGCGTTGCACCAGGTATGACACAAGCTTTCACTCCTCTCTTCCCTTGGAAAGGAGGACGGTTTAGAGGTCCCATAAAATGGCTTTTGGAGCAGGGTGTGAACTCGGGGTGTGGGGGCAATGGGAGGGTTGGTTCCTTGTGGAAAAAAACAGGAGCTCCCCTGAATGTGACCTGGGTAAAAAAGAAAATGTTGGCGACATCTCTAATACTGAACCCGATCTCCCTCTCTCTCCCGCTGGCAGTGAGGACTACAAATCAGGTGTTGCAGCCATTGTGGCTGGTGTGCCATCAGCTCAGCAAGTAAACAGTTCCCACCCTTGTAAAAATGACGTCCTCTGGCCAAAGCTAACACAGACAATATAATGTATTAAAATCTACGTCAACTTACATGGGAACATTGTTGTATAGTAATAGTCCATCCATCCATTGTCTTAACCACTTATCCTGCTCAGTATAGCAATGGTGACTGTAGAAATGGTAGATTAGCTGTCTAAAATGGTGTGTGATCTGAAATGGCGTATTAAACGGTGGCGTGAATTCATGTTTGCAGCAGCCTCACCCATTAGCGGTGTGGGAAGATGGTGGCACAATGCACGTTTGCGTTGGCCTCACCCAGTACCTTCCATGCAGTGTCTTTGTCCATGTCTGTGTTTTAAGTTTTGTCTTCGTTTGATGGCCGGCAGAGCTGGCGCTGGATCTACTGGGAGAGCTTGGTCTGCTGCGTCCTGTGGGCCCAGGGACCACGGCCCTGCCTGGAGCTGCGACCGAGGAGGTAACAACGAGGGCAGTCTGACAGGATGCGGAAGCGGGGCAGGCTATGCTAACCGCTAGCCCATGCAGACCAGCAGTTCCGATAACATCGAGGGTGGTCTGGCGGCGCCCTCTCCTGGCGTTGACTGTGGTGTTTTTGGTGTCGTCATGTGGAGTGCGAGGAGGTGTGTCGAGGGTGTCTGGCTGGAAGAGCTGGCATTGGATTGGATGGAGGAGCCTGGTCTGCTGTGTCCGGTGGACCCTAGGACCACGGCCCCTGCCTGGAGCTGTGCCCAAGGAGGAAGCACTGAGGGCGGTCTGACAGGATGCGGAAACAGGTGCAGGCTAAGCTAACTGCTAGCCCATGCAGACCGGCAGTTCCGACAGTCATCCTGGCTGGCGTTTATTCCCTTGGAAAGTGATTCTTTTTTTTATTTTGGATATATGTGTTAGTTTAGATATATGTGTTCTTGAAGTTCTTGTAGTTTTTGGATGTATGTTTTTGTCTTTGTGTTGCAATGAAATGACAAAGTTTTCCTGATTCCCAATTCCTAAAAGAAGCATCACCACATCATCACCTTTCAGGCCTTTTTGCCGTTTGAGCAGAAACACGTTTTCTGCTAAACCAGTGTTCATCCTACTCGGTCATAAATGTCAACAGTGTGACATGGAGAGTGTCTCCAACCACGGAAAAGATCATAATTAGTAACATGTAACCTGACTCAATGGTCCAGATGGATATAATAGCTATTTATTGATAGGGAAAAAAATACGGATTTCAGCTTTAGTTACAAAATTATTTTTGCCACAATTTTGCGATATGTATTTATTATATAATGATAATAATAATAATAGTAATAATGATAATAATAAACATTTTATTTAAGGCAACTTTCGTGACACTCAAGGCCACCTCAGGTCAAACACAACAAAACAAAGCAGTAAAAACATTGGTGCAGTCAACAGAAAAACAAACAATAAGCAATAGAGCATACATCAGCAGGAGTTAAAAAAAGTTAAGTTTGATGCTATTAAACTGAGTATGCTAGTTTAAAAAAAGGTGGGTTTTAAGAGCAGTTTTTCTTTCTATAATGGAGTCCAGTAAGTGAACGTGATGGGGTAATGGAGTTCCAGAGTTTGGGTACAGCATAGGGGAAAGCCCTGGCACCCATTGTGCTGAGGTTGAAGGCTGGTAGTGCCAATTGACCTGCTGGTGAAGACCACCAGGAGCGAGATGGGACGTAAGTCTGAAGGAGGTCTGTGAGATAAGCAGGAGATAGATTATGAAGAGCTTTGAATGTTAATAATAAAAATTTTAAATTAATCCGCTGGGACACAGGAAGCCAGTGTAATTGAATCAGCAGGGGAGAGACATGGTCAGTGGACTTTAAACGTGTAATAATCCGTGCTGCAGAATTCTGGATGAGTTGAAGTTGGTGAGTAAGTTTGTTGGGGATGCCTGCCAACAACAACAACAACTTAATTTTGTATAGCGCCTTTCAATGAACCCAAGGACATTTACACTAGATAAGAAAAAAAAGATCAAAACACTACAGACCATAGGCCTTAGTAAAAAAGTAGGTTTTCAGTGGTCGCATTGCAGAAGTCAATGTGTGGTGTTACCAAAACATTGACTTAAGACTTCCGTGGAGTGTTGTGTTAAAACAGGGCATTGTCTGGATATGTTTCATAGATGGGAAAAGGCAACCCGGGACACATATTACTGGAAAAGGAAAGGGTACTTTCCAGGATAACACTAAGGCTCTTAGCCTGAGCAGAGAAAGATAGGCAGCTTCCAGCAATGGGTAGTGAGAAAATATTAGTTTATGAGAGTGTAGATTTAGTGCCAATGAAGAGTAGCTTGGTTTTACTATTGTTGAATTTCTAATAATTATTAGTCATCCATATCTGTTTATCATTGAGACAAGCAGTGAGGGTACTAGAGGGACGAGTGGAAGTTGGCCTAGTGTTCACATAAAGCTGTGTATCATCAGCACGGCAGTGGAAATGGATACCATAGTGCCGGAAGATGTTGCCAAGAGGGAGGAGGTAAATAATAAACAGGTGTAACCCCAGCACTGAACCCTGTGGAACTCCATGAGGAACTATCAAACTTTCTGACCGATAATTCTGAATTTGTACAAAATGTGTCCTGTCTGTAAGGTAGGAAGCAGACCAGTGATACACAGTGCCCCCAACTCCAATGCTAGCCAGATGATCCATGAGGAGCTGATGGGCTATAGTATGAAAGGCTGCAGTGAGGTCAAGGAGGATGAGGATAGAGAGTAGACCTGAGACAGCTGCACGAAGGAGGTCATTGGTGATCTTAGCCAGGGCTGTTTCTGTGCTACGTTTGGGGCAAAAGCCAGATTGGAATTGTTCAAAGAGATTATTGTTATCAAGGTAGATCTGGGGTTGAGATACAACTACCCTCTCGAGGATTTTGGAGATGAATGGTAGATTGCAAATAGATTGCATTGGCCGGTGGTTGTTTTGGTCAGTGCAATCTAAATTGAGGTTTTTTTTTCCAGAATTGGTCTGATTATGCCAATCTTCAGTGAAGGGGGAACTGTACCAGTGGACAGAGAGGAGTTGATGATGGAGGTTATCAGGGCGATGATAGAGGGAAGGCATGTTTTAACTAGGGTTGTGGGAATTGGGTACAGGTGACATGTGGAGGTGCTAGACTTAGTAAAACATTCAGAGATTTGATTTTCAGTTGGAAGACTAAAGTCACATAGGACAGTGGATGGGGACAGTTTCATGGCAGTTGCTGATGGTATGTCAGTCTGCATGATGTTAGCAGAGGCTAGCTGCTCATGAATGGTACTAATTTTGAAGTTGAAAATTTTAAAAAAAGTAGAACATTGTTCATTAGAAAGGTTACTGTTCATCTTGGTTTCAGGTGGATTCAGTAACCTTTTAACTGTGGAGAAGAGAGTTTCAGTAGTCCCTTCAACTGTACTGATGAAGTTTGCATAATAGGCTGTTTTAGCCATTGAAAGAGCATTTTGTAATGGAGTACATGCTCTGAATACATATTTGTGAACTGCAAGTCCAGTCTTGGTGCAAAGCGTCTCAAGGCACTAACCTATATTATCAACCTATAATTCAGATGTGTCCCAGGGAGCATTATGGGCAAATGAGACAACCCCTGTTTTTAGGGGGCCTAAAGTATCAAGTGCAGAAGATAAAATATTATTGTAGTATTCCATAAGATCGGGGGGTGAGGAGGTGGGAGCAGGAATAGGGTTCGAGGTAATTAAACTACTGAGGTCATCATATCTGATGTTGCGGTATGGTACGAGGCACCCTTGATTTACTGAGCAGTAGGTTGGTGTTGAATAACACAGCTTCATGGTCAGAGAGGGGTAGTTTAGTAGAGAGGATGTTATATGGTGCGATGCCGGAACAGCGACCAAGTCAAGGATATGACCCTTGGTGTGGGTTGTAAAGTTGACATATTGCATTAGATCAAAGTAATCTAACGTTGCTTTAAAATCTTAGCGAACATATTGTCATTGTCAGAGTTCGGTGATAAAAATATTTGATGCCTTTATTCAGGTTTTCATTCCAGCCGGACTCCACACTAGGTGATTTCACTGATTAGCAACCCTTCGACCAAAGAGGAAGAATGTATCAGTGAGATCACCTGGTGTGGAGTCGGGTTGGAATGAAAACCTGCATACACATGGCTCTCCATGGCACATGGTTAGCCACCACTGCCTTAGGTGGTCTGTACAGAGCAGCAATAATGATGGGTAGGTCACAGCAAGCAGTTCAAAGGAAGATTGATCAGGTTGAGAGAGTGGTGTTAGTTTTATACTATCACGATTGAGCAGCACAAGGCCAGCTCCTCTGCCCGAAGACTGAGGTTTGCAACAGATCCTGGTGGAGTTGCTGAATTTTGCTGTAGAAAGTCATTCTGTGACTGCCAGGTTTCCTTGAGACATAAATAGTCCAGTCTGTGCTCTGTGATGAAGTCATTGACCAGAGGGGCTTTGTTGGTAATAGATCAGATATTATAGAGGACAAACCTATCGTAGCGACCAAAAGAGCCGGTCGCTGGACTGAGGGCTACGCGCTGGGGATGCGCAAGGGATTCTGGGACTTTTGACATTCGTGTTCAAATCATTGTTTATTAACGTTGTGTTAATGTTCTGATTATTGTTGTGTTGTTGTTCGAATGTTTGACTCGGACTGAGTAGATGACCGTTTTACGGACAGTAGGACCATGACCGATATTAAGTGAGCTCAGTAATGTAAATGTAAATTCTAAAACGACCATTTGGGGTAACCTGCAGACTCACTAGCCGATCGCCAGGGTGTCGGCACCCTTTAGTCGAGCGGTTAGCGACGTCGCCTCGTGGTGCAGTACAACCTAGATCGAATCCCGCAGCGGGCGAAAAATAAACTCGGTTTACAGGAGGCCATTGTTCGGCGACTACTGGGGAGGGGCAGAAAGGTGCACGCCTGCGGTCGTGCGGTGTATGGGACACAGGAGCTGCCATTCTAAATGAATCCTCGCCTCTCCCTTCCCGCCAGTTCCGTTCGGTTCTGACGGAGGGTTAAAATTAAACAGCCCTCTCGGGGTCGCGCGGTGTGTGGGACACGAGCGCTGCAAATAAGAGAGCTCTATCTCTCATTCTTCCCCACCGGCTCGCCGCATTATGGCAGGTGGTGCGCGTATAAACAGCTGATTTAACTAACGGCGTTAGCAAACTGTTCTACGTGCCGTTATGTCGTGTGGATAAGAGGCCCAGTGCCTAATAATAGTCCGTCCATCCATTATCCAAACCGCTTATCCTGCTCTCAGGGTCACGGGGATGTTGGAGCCTATCCCAGCAGCTATTGGCGGGGAGACACCCTGGACAGGCCGCCAGGCCATCACAGGGCCTAATAATAGTATGTATGGGAAAAACTGCCGGTGTCAGAGGGTTCATGGCGGATGAAGCCAGTGGGAGGAGCTAGCGGACAAAACAGTGCTGTGGGGTGCCACTGTAGGCGGAAACGGAGTGTAGCGAATTCGGGGGACAACGCAACCACAGGAAGTGCCGCGGCCGGGAGGCGAACCCGTGTCACCCGCACCGCAGGAGACATCGCTAACCGCTCGACTAAAGGGTCAGACCCGCCAGCCAGCGGCCAGCGTGTCTTCTTATCCATCCACGTTACAGGAGGTTCCGGGCGGGAAATGTGGGAGGTGAATAGTATTTCTCTAGTTTTCTCTCCGAATAAATTATGATGAACATGCATTCTTGAAATAAAAACTCGTTTATTCGCGGCGATTCGTCAGGTTGAACCATTGTGGTCTTCATAGTGAGTGATGCTCTTGCTACTGTTGATTCCCAGTGCGGTGGCACAATAACAAACCGCGCGGCCTTTGTGATGATGGGAAGGTCTCCTCCGGAAGCCCCAGCACAAACCTCCGCCATTTGATGTTTGTCCAAATGAAATGGAACGAACGGTCGGGTGGGATTTTGTGAAGGGAGGGAGGTTGATTTGATTGACAGCCAATCATGGCCGGGGATTTCTAGGCAACTGGGGACATCCATTGGCTACTGTCTACTTTCATTATGATGGTAGGAGGTCAGTCGTCTTCTCTCACTCAAGCCTCATCCATTGCACATTTTTGTTCGTCTTTACCCACAAGTGCGGGATGACATTAACTAAAAACTTGTGTTTTTCAGGGCGAGAAAAGCTTTATCCTTTTCAACACAAAAAAAATAATCATTTTGCTCTTTACTTTCTAGAGTGCAATGTTAAATGGATGTACGCTAAGTACAGATAAAAGAGCCTCCGAGTAACAAGTACAAAAATACATTTTCCATTTCATGGCCCCTTTAAAGGGTAAGAAATAATGCCTCCTTTATCACTCAGGGGAAAAAAGGGTGAAGGTGTTGTAGCTTATGGAGGGACACAATGACTCCCATGGTGAGAGAGAGAGAGAGAGAGAGAGAGAGAGAGAGAGAGAGAGAGAGAGAGAGAGAGAGAGAGAGAGAGAGAGAGCGCGCGCGAGAGCATGTGCTATTGTGTGTTTGGATCATGATTTTGGTTTTGCATTAACACACACTCATAGTCACATTTCAAGAAAGTGTTTTTCACATCAATTTCAAATATATTTTATTCTTTAACTTTTTGAAAAACAAACAAAAAAAAACAAACCAAAGGCGTATTTCAGTAACAAAACTACTTACAGGTTAACTGATTAGAAACATTATTGTCAACGTTAGATTTCTTTTTTTTTTATTGGTACAACAATAGCAAATTCAGGCGCTATGTCTGTATGTATGATTTCTGTTTTGATACAAGTGTAATTGAAGCAAATATAACAATTTCAGTAAAATAAAAAAGATAGAAACATTTGAATAGTGATAGTGGAAAAAAATTAGTAAGTACCAGAGACTTTCCCACCCAACATAGTTGGTTCTGTCCAGAGTCTCTCTCTCCTCTCTTTCCCTCTCTTTCTCTCTCGTTCTCCCCTTCTTCCTCAGGAGGGCCTCCCCCCCCTCCCTCTCTCCGTTTTGAAAAGCAGAAATATTCGAGTTTTCCCTCGTTCAGTCCACAGCAGCCGCGCTTTACAACAGTCAGTAGAAGCATCACTCAGCCTCTGTTTTTGTCTCATTCCACCGCTCTTCCGGGGTAAAAGGAAGAGGTCTTGTATTTATTTTATTTTTTTTCTTGGTCAACTAGTTTTCATCTGAATCACCTACTTTTTACACATTCGACCAAACACGGTTAAGCGGATCGTCTAAACAGAATTTCTCTGCCTTGACGTCATTTCCGGGAGCTCTGTGCCGGCGTTCGAACTGGCCCGTTTGCATAGCTCACATGGCGTTTCTTTCTTCTGAAGGCCTTTTCACACGAAAACAAACCCAACTCAGCTCCCCTTTTGCTGCTCTGTCTCAAGCAAGGATACATAACAATCACGTAAGCATTTCCCTCCAGCAGTGGCTACAAGCCTTAAAATTGCCATTTCCCATTGCTACCGTCTAACTGTCTAATGGATAAATATTATTGCTGTGAAATATCGTACTACGTGTGATTTATTTTACGACAAGCAAAAGAGGAAAATAAAAGGGTCATGGAAGATAATTGCAGGGACAGTGGTCCATCAGTAACAGTATTGCATGGATAAGCAGACACGTTGGCCGCTGGATGGTGGGTCTGAGCCTTTAGTCTAGCCGTTAGCGATGTCTCCTGCGGTGCGGGCGGTGCGGGTTCGCTTCCCGGCCGCGGCAGTTCCTGTGGTTGCGTTGTCCCCCGAATTCGCTGCAGTATGTATGTTCTTTGAAACGCGAAGTGGGAAATATTTGGCTAACAAAATCTGGTGTTTCACGGGGGACGTAATTTACACCGGTTCACAGCCATCAACTAGAGCGACGGACGAGTCACCGGAAGTTCATTCATTTTCTACCGGCTGGTGTTTCCTGGGAGACCTTTTACTTTCGCTGACTCACAGCCCTAAACTGGGGCTGTGACCAGATGGGGGTACAGCCACGGACGGAAGTGGCGCAAAATCTCCCCGGGCGTATGTCGTTGCTATGGCGCTAGCTAGCGTAGATCTTGCGAGGGAGTTTTAAAAAATGTACGCGGAGGACACGCTGACGAAATACGTTGTTTCGACAAAAGACAAGGCTTTTGGTCGGGAGGATTTTGCGTCATTTCCGTCCGTGGTTGTATCCCATCTAGCCGCTAAACTGGTTCGACGAGTCACCGGAAGTTCATTCATTTTGTACGGAGCTGAGCAGCCGGACGATGTTAAGCAGGGTGTTAAGTTTATCTCCTAGAAAACATATAACAATTTTTTTACGTTTTCCGGGGGTCGCTTAGATTCACTTTTCCTTCCCTTCCGATAAAACTAACGTTATATGGCTACGTATTGTGTTTGCGGTGACCAAAATGGAGGAGAAGCTAATCCCCGCTAACCAAAGTTTAGGCTAGCTTCCCAACTTCCGTGCAAGAGGACCGTAACGAAAGCTTTAAAACCGACACAGGGGGGACAGTTTCTGCCTTTGTCGGCGTCAAATTTAACCAGGTAAGCTGTTGTATGAGAATCCGCGAGGTGATTTTATGTTCGTAACTTCAGGTTTATGTAATTCCTATTGATCCAAAACTTGGTGATTGCGTGAATTAAAAACAAAAGATACCCGGAATGTTAAGCACCGCCCGCCCAGCTGAAATATTAGCGACCCATTAGCTAAGTTGACGATGTCTGAACACCGTTAAAAGGTGCGTCCAGACACGAAGGAACGCTGCCATCTCTTTGCCAGACTCAATTCCTTCTCTGTGAAAGCGAACGGCATGGGGTACAGGAGGCGATTTTAGCATTATGGGCAGGGCAAAACCCTTTAAAAAGTAGAGAAATGTTGCACTTTTGGGAAATGTGGGTGTTTCTCTTCTTATCTGCTATGTTGAAACAACAAGGCAAACTTTTGGATACCACTTCCCAGTTCCCACCAAAACTAAAATGGATGAGAAGCTCATCGGTTTTGTACGATGCTAAAGTGTTTATCCTAAGCTATGAAGGCAAATGACGAATCGCAAATGAATGTTGTAAGCACGTCAGAGCTCATTGTAGGAAACAGGAAAATGCAAGGCTGTCAAAACTGGCAACTTCAGCGATACTTTGCCTCGTGTTTGAACACAGCTTAAGTTTGTATTCAGTGAGCAGGTTTTTCCATTAGTCAGTGTTAATACTCCTGACTTATCTAGACAAATCAAAATGAGGGGCTTTATGAGATTTACGGTAGGTCATGGAAGTTAAAATCCAGGGACATTCTTCAACCTCCAAGAGAAGTCAGTGGGTGGTAGTAGAGTTTGAAGGGATCTAAGGTGGACAAACAAAGGACAGGAGGAAAATATGTAACTAGGTTGAACAGGATAGTAGAATAGTGGAAGTGATGTAACTGGATAAGGTGGACAGGATCAGGGCTAGAGATCCACGGGTACCGCACTGGGTACGGAGGCGCCCCATCTCCCACCCCTATCTTCTAGCGTTGGGCCCATCACTGGAAGATGGGGTGGAAGGTGGGACACTGATGGGACTTGATGAACTTGATGGCGAACTTGAGCTCCTTGCTCCTCTTGTCCCACTTGTGAATGGATGTGAGCAGCAGCTGTTGGTCCACCTTGCGGCCCATGATGAGGAAGTTGGAGCTCAGGCTGTCCAGCTGGGAGCAGGGGCAGTTGGCACCGTTTTTGATGTACAGGGTGAGCTTCTTCAGGTCCTTCTTGCGGAGGACGCCCCACTTCAACACCTTCTTTTTCTTCTGCGCTGCAATCAGCTTTTTGTCACCCTTCTCCTTCTTCACCTCCTTGATCTTCATCTTCATAACTAAGGAAGAAGGGCATCAGAGGGTTAAAAGTGAAAAAACTATTAGTGACTCGCGTGTGTACGTAGCTACCCAAAGCACCGTTTTTCAAAATACAGGCTATGTAAATAAAGGCACAGTCAAAGTCATAGACACTCAGAACAAACAAGCGAGATAATGAAAATTGTTTTGTGAAATGGGGCCTCTTTTTTTTCAGCCAATTAGTTTAACATTTGATTTTAATTCAAAGTGAAACACTAATTTACTATAATTTGCACTTGGTTAGCCGAATTTTCCCCAACAGTATATGTCTGTTATTATTTTTCTACCCGACATTTACCACCATTGGGATGATTTGATGTATCAATCTGATTCTTCTGGGCTGGCTGACAGGAGGAGCACTGAGCTCCATGCTTGGTGCTGCTTAGTAAATGATGATTCTCATGGGAGAATTATCATTTGACTTTGAGGAACAACTCAACACTCTTATTCAAGGGAGTGTTGAAGAAATCTCTTTGTTGTTTGTGTTTTTATACCAGTTTGTTGGTCAGTCTTTCTTAACTGACAGTTTTAATCCAATACCGTGGTGTGACCAGATGCAACCAGTCCAAATGCAGGACAGACAGTAAGATTTTGTGGAGCAGTGCAGGACAGGTTTAAAATGTATTTTCTGTATAGGTTGCCAATGCAAACAGTTCATTGAACACTGATGTTATACATATCAGGCATAATTAGACATTTATGTCCCGTCTGAAGTTACACTCTTGCTCACTAGTGGCACACAACAATATATAATATGCTTTCATAACAGATCAGAAAAGAAATTTCTGTAGGCATGAGCAGCAGCGGTAAATAAACAGAGCCCTTTTAGCCCCTTTTTTGAGCCCTTTTTAGCCCTTTTTTTGACTGAATAGCGCATTAATTTATTCTCAAATACAAGACGATAGGAGAGAGAGACATTTAGGGAGATTGATACTGAATAATGATCAAAATTGGATTGTTTAATGTTCAAACAGAAATTTTTACTTTTGTTATTTTGCTTCAAAATGCAGGAGGTCATGTCAATATGGAGGACATCTGGTTACTCTTTGAGGACAACCAGTGGATACACACAGGAAGAAGGTAAGGTGCTTAACAGAACTAAATAGTAATTGTAGCTCTTAATGATGATGAGGGGGTAGCAGCTTTTGGTTTATGAATCGCTAATATTCCTACATGAGATGAGAACCGTTAACAGATTATCAGTGTCAAAACCAGCGTGTGTGTCTACGGGTATAATCTGTGACAAACCTTTTTTATTTTGGGGGGGGGGTTCCACCTTTTTCACCCCAGTTGTATCCCGCCAACTACCCCACTCTTCTGAGTCTTCCCGGTCGCTGCTCCACCGCCTCTGCCGATCCGGGTAGGGCTGCAGACTACCACATGCCTCCTCCCATACATGTGGATCACCAGCCGCTTCTTTTCACCTGACAGTGGGGAGTTTCACCAGGGGGATGTAGTGTGTGAGAGGATCACGCTATTCCCCCCAGTTCCCCCTCCTCTCCGAACAGGCGCCCCGACCGACCACAGGAGGTGCTAGTGCAGCGACCAGGACACATACCCACATCCGGCTTCCCACCCGCAGACACAGCCAATTGTGTCTGTAGGGACGCCCGACCAAGCCGGAGGTAACACGGGGACTTGAACCGCCGATTTCCATGTTGGTAGGCAACGTAATAGACCACTACACTACCCGGATGCCCCCATGACAAACCTACTTTGCTTAAACATTTATGGTACTTGTCTGTGAATGTTCTCATTTATCCAGGTCATGGTTATCCAAAGGAGTTGAATCAAGTGCAACTGGACTGGTATATATCCGTGAAGACGTTTCGCCTCTCATCCAAGAGGCTTCCTCAGTTCGTGCCTTTCATCAGACTAGCTTGGTCTAGTCAGAAAGGCTTCCTCAGTTCGTGCCTTTCTGACTAGACCAAGCTAGTCTGATGAAAGGCACGAACTGAGGAAGCCTCTTGGATGAGAGGCGAAACGTCTTCACGGATATATACCAGTCCAGTTGCACTTGATTCAACTCCTTTGGATTTATGGTACTTCACATAACAAACTGGTTAGATGTTAAAATTACTCTTTAATTGTGCATGAAATGGAAAAGTAATTTCAGCCTTGTTTAAAGTACAACACAGAAAGTTTTGCTGATGGATCATATGTGTTTGCTGTACTCTAGCTCACTCTCCACACTACATTTTTGAAAAATGACCTCTTATTCCAGGTTACCAAAACAATTTAATTACGTATGAAGATAAGCTAGGCTTAAGAAAGGCTAGGCTAACATAAAGTGTAATCAGATATCCGTTTGTATATCTTCATAAGTCCTGCAGCAGATAACGTGTGCCTACATTACTGCCAAAACTATGTCATTGCCCCAGTTCGAGATAACTTCACTGATCATATATTTGTTTTTCTACTCAGATGTGTGTGTATTTCGACTATGTAAAGAATAAGAGATAACCTCTGTGCAGACTGGATGTGTAGCGTAAAGTTACAAAAAACATCAGGATATTAAACTAATGCACCGCTGATTTCCGCCCTCATGTTTACATATCATGTTTACACACGTGAGAGATTAAAATTGAACTGCCAAGCGTTTCAGAGAGGATTTTTTTTTTCTTCTTTCTTTTTTTGGGTGGGCTACTTGACAGGTTAAATTAATCATGGGGCAGGGCAAACGCTTACACTCGGTATGAGGCATTGCCATGCACCCAACCCGAACTATCTTGGGGGAGTCGCCTCGTCGGTTCTCGCTTCCTTGTCTGCCGAGCTATAAACACACATCGGTACATGCTGGTGCGTACGCGTGCAAAGTGGCAGCATGTTCAAGGAAGAAAGAATGCAGGCGCTGAGTTGCCCTCGGTCTACGTCCTGACTGGAATCCAGTTCCATACCGAGGCACCTCTGCAGGGCAATAATCTGTGCCACCATGCCTGAGTGAATGTGAGGAAGTTGACTTAGTATATGTGTGTGGGTTTGTGTGTGTGTGTATGTATATGCACACGTGTGCAGTTCGTGTGTGCATGTGTACACGTGTGCGTGTGTGCACGTGTCCATTGAGTACAGAAAGAATTAAAGCCATTCGCCCTGCTCTACCGTTCATGCCCTCCCGCCCATATTCAGTCACAAGTGATCCAGCGGGGCCCACTGTGATGTTAAGCCTGGCCAATGTCCCCTTGACAAGTTGCGCCCGTTTTTTACACAAACTCACTCTCTCTTGAGTGAGTAGAGGAGGCACGGAGGAGGAAGAGGAGCGGATGGAGAGTGGAAGAGAGGGCGTAAGAGAGGTGCGCCGTCACTTTGAGGTTAAACAGGTTTTGTCCCTGTGCTACGGCATGTCAGCTTCCCTACCGGCCAGGCGGAGGCTGCGTGACTATACTCCAGCACCAACCCGGCCCTCTCCTCTCCGCCCCTCTTTACCCATGATGCTTTAGCAGGGGTTCTGAATGGCACAATGAAAAAAAAAAACTGTAGAAAAATCTGAAATCAGACTTTACTATAAAGAAACACCTTGTTTGAATAACATTTAGGAAGTAGAGGGTCAAACATAGCAGTTAACGGGCCGTCCGGTTAGTGTAGTTAGTTGTCTGTTCCATTGCCTACCAACACAGGGATCGCCGGTTCGAATCCCCGTGTTACCTCCGGCTTGGTCGGGCGTCCCTGCAAACCCAATTGGCCGTGTCTGGGTGGGAAGCCGGATGTGGGTATGTGTCCTGGTCGCTGCACTAGCGCCTCCTCTGGTCGGTCGGGCGCCTGTTCGGGGGGAGGGGGAACTGGGGGCAATAGCGTGATCCTCCCACGTACTACGTCCCCCTGGTGAAACTCCTCACTGTCAGGTGAAAAGAAGCGGCTGGTGACTCCACATGTATCGGAGGAGGCATGTGGTAGTCTGCAGCCCTCCCTGGACCAGCAGAGGGGGTGGAGCAGCAACTGGGACAGCTTGGAAGAGCGGGGTAATTAAAGTACAATTGGGGAGAAAATGGGGGGGGGGTAGTAACAGTGTGCATGAAAAATTAGATAAGGCCATGTACGTCGCAGCAGGGGGTGTTACAGGTGTTGTGGACCACACACACACACGCACACATTTTCCTGGGGTAGTCATTGATGAAACGAAACTGATCGATTGGCCACTAATTTAGGGATCGATTGGCCACTAATTTGGGAGAAATCAGAAATACATTTAAGGAGAAAAAAAAGTAATTACAATTTTTTTTGTAACTTTGTCTTGTGATGTGACATGTCAGCTAACATTAGCTATCGAACATAAAATTAAATAGGCTAGTCATTGTGCTAGCTCAGTCATTCCAACGGCAAGTGATTGGCAAACAAATGAACGGCCGGGATTTCACTCCTACGTAAAACGACCATGGGAGGGTCAAAATGACCGCCGGGTTTTAAACTCTATATACTGTCAAGATAAATACCCAATTGAGACATTAATGCATTGCATGTGTTAGTATGTCTGTTAAGAAACTAACTGACACAAAAATTAACATTTTAACAACTCTAATACTGCTTTTCAAACAATTTAAAATGACCGCTGTCCACTGCCTGTAAATACCGCAACGCCTCGGTGGTAGTCGTGGTGCGTCTGAAACGGCGTCTGTACCCAGACATGTTGGACATAATCAAAAATCAAGTTTAGACTATTACTCTGCACTGGAGGGCGCTAGTGAGTTTCTAGGACAGAGCAACGAACTTCACGAAGGAAATGACGTGACCAACACGCGTCATGAATAGTGACATGACGCAAACGGTGACGCACAAATTACGAGCTGTCATTTTGACCACTCGTGGTGGTTTTAGGTAGATCTTATCGTAACTTTTTTTTGCGCAATTGATCTAAAAATCATTTTAATGTAAATGTATGCGATTTTAGGAGCATTCAGGGGGCGGCGGGTCTGTATCTTTTCTTTTTTCACAAAGTTATTAAACTTTGAAAATCCAACATCGCCAAAATTACTGCCTTGGTCGTTCTATTAATGCAAGCTAATGATAGCTGACATTATGTAGCTAGATGGCATTTTCACAGCTAGATAGCAAGTCAAAGGCTGTATGCCCCCCTCTTTTTGAGACCCCTCTTGCACCCTTGGCTTACAGCGTCTTGTCTCAGCAAACTGCTTATCAGTAGGCTAGCGGTCTGTAGCAGTCCAGTGTTGCTAGCGTGAGTGACCGGTTGCTAGCGACATCCAGCGAGTTTGACATTGTTCTACGTTGTTGTTCTTTTTGTTATGCACAAAAAGGAAAAGGTAGAAGAAGACTGACTCCTTTTTCAAGTCAAGTAGTCATGTAAGTGGAGTCATGGGCTTGCTGGGTCTGCTTCGGAAGGACACCGAAAGCTAATACTGCTTAATACTACGGTATGTGCACACAGTATCTCGGGGTGAAGGGTGTGGTGCTACAATGTGCATTTTGAACTCGATATTATTTGCATATGGTGGTGAAGAAAATGTAGAAATGCATGACATTCATTTTTGATTTTGGCATGTTGTGGAGACTGGAATGGGGGCCAAAGGCGGATGGGGGGGGGTTGCAGTGCTCATGTCCCACCCCTTAGAACCCCCACACTTTTAAAATCACTGCTCCACCCCTGGATAAGGCAGTCAAATATATCTACAATAACATCATAAAGGGACCCTTGGCTCCGTCCCACGATTTATACGTCTCTATAATCCTCGCTTCTCTCGACACTCCGGAGTCTCATCCAACAGCTCGCGTCTACAGCCGGTAATGCAACTGTAATCTCTCTTCTCCAGCCCCACGGCTGGCTATCTGCCTCCCGACGCTGTTGGGCCTCTCTCTCGTGGAGAAGATGTTTTCCCCTTACTCTCCAATTCCCAAATCCCACCATATTAAGCCTCTCAATCAACAATACAAATAGATACACCGTTGTGGTTTTTCTAAACTCTAGATAAAGTCACACAACAGCGTTTCTGGCAAGGGGTGCAGATGTAAGCAGCGTGCCCAAAGGAATATAACTTTCCGTTTTAGTTGAATTGTGACTGAAAATGTTGAATTATTTCACATCTTAGTGTTTCCTCCTCCGTAACATTAACTAATGACGTGTTCTGCCAGTTTCTGAGGCGCGAGTAATTTCCAGAAAGTACTCTTTGAAACTTTGGTCAGTGAATATTTTATCTCTTCGCCTCACCGCGAGTGCTGTTGGGACAGTCATCAGTGGAAATATGTTTTCCAGCTCAGATCTGGCCACATATCATTTGCTATTATAATTGATTGGTTCAGAAGCCCGAGCCATGCGCTCCACGGGCGTCCCAAGGCTACGAATGTCCTCGGCATCTCTAGTTTCATCATGAGAGTATTACGACCACAGAAAATGCAGAACAGTATACCATTAACGCTAAAGACTTCGGCAATAATTTTAGGCTGGATTTCAATCACACAGTCTGTAGCGAGCCAAGAGCCTTGACCGGCGCATATGATTGGAGTAGTCATGGTCTGGCATTCTTTAAAGGTTCGAGCCATAGTGGTGAGAAAGTCTGATGCAGTTTATAAAATGATGCTGAACGGGCATCACGTGGTCACAGGATTATAGTATGTTTATTGTGTGTGTGTGTGTGTGTGCGTGCACGCAGTGTGAGGTTAGCGTTGAGTGTACTAATACCAACCCAAGTATTCCAGTTACAAGTCTGAATCGATATCACAGGGAAAAATAAAATAAACCAAAGTAATACTTTAATTCCCTTCAAACATTTTTTTTAAATTATAATCCAAACATCTAACGGGACATTTTCACCAAAAAAAAAAAAAAGTTTACATTTGAAGATAGGGACGCGCACAAACCAAAAGTGGATCTGATTCTGCCCAGCGAGCAGAGCTAACAGAATCCATGTGGGCTGTTTGAATGTGAAACGTTTGTGTTAAAAGGTTTGACAAAACTGGCGTGGGTAAGATATATATTTGTGTGTATCACATTTTCATGTAATTTGAAGATAGAACAAACGTAACCTGAAGCCCGTCTGGGGCAACATGGGCCCATGACTACTCGGTAGTATAGGATGTGTTCATCCCAGCTTTTCCCTTATTTCTTTGTCACCACAGCAGATTTTACAGTTTCCATCAGGACCCTGTGAGGGCACAGCACCAATGCTGGCCGTTTTTAACCCAGGCCTCGACCGATCTGGTATGGTCTTGTCAATCCACATACTCTCTCTCTCTCTCTCTCTCTCTCTCTATCTCTCTCTCTCTCTCTCTCTCTCTCTCTCTCTCTCTCTCTCTCTCTCTCTCTCTCTCTCTCTCTCTCTGTCTTTCTCTCTCCCTCTCATCATCAGCCGCTTCTCCAGTGTCAGGTCGCGGTGGCAGCAAGCTAAGTAGGCCACTCCAGATGTCCCTCTCCCCAGCAATGCCCTCCAGCTTCTCCTGGGGGATCCCGAGGCGTTCCCAGGCCAGATTGGGACATGTAGTCCCTCCAGCAAGTTTGGGGTCTACCCCGGGGTCTCCTCCCAGTTGGTCCTCCTGGACCAGTCTGCGATGCTGGAAGTCAGCACGCCTCGGTCCCCGCCTTTGCCTGCCGCCCGGCCTGCATTGCACCCTACCCCAATGCTCATTTGGCAAAATGTTATGTCGGACGCCCTTCCTGACACAACCACTAACCCTATGGACGGGGGCACAGGTAAAGCTGGATGCCATCCCAGTATTCAGGTCCATAAATATATTCATCTATATGTGGTTTTATTTCGGGTTGTGGTACTTACCGAAGTCGCTGGCACAGTAATAGTCCATGATATGGTCTACTTTCAGCTCGTTGTCACATGGAGGGCAGACCTTCGGCACTGGGAACCACAGAAAGAAGGTATTGTTATACATTTTGACACCTCTTACAATGCGCTGACTGTACTTCAGTACTTTAAATATGTCAACGGATCACATAAGCTGACGCTGATGAGGCAAGCTTAGCTAATATCCAACAATGTGTTCCAAAACAACTGACTCATGAGTCAAGGCCTTTGTCAATAAAGACCAAAGTCACATCAGCGTGTACTCATTAAGCTCTGAGCACTTCTGAGGCACTTGTGTGCAGCCACCTTGTCAGAGGCTATTTGCTACGGGGGGGGAATATATAGACCAGGAGTCTTGACTGCTGTTTGCCCTGCAATTACTGTGGAGAAAATGTTTTAATTCCAGCCGTTGTATATTTTGGTGGCGCAGGCGTGGTCTGAGCCACTCAGGAAGGTAAATGTTGCAGGCGGAGGAGCCGAGCACGGCGTGAAGGGTCTGATACACAGACGTAGCCGGGGCCGCCACACAGCCTCCATACATGATGAAACGGTAAAAGGAAACCAAAGCAACAAGTTTAGTTTATTTTCAACTCAGAACTTAACCCAGACCCCCCCCCACACACACACACACACACTGCCCATACCAAGTTTAGCCTCGGTGTTTGTGATTTTAGATTTTCTTGATTTATATTCAGTGTAAAGCCACAGAACGCAGATAGAGCGTGAAATAGAAAGAGAATAGGCCCAGGTCCAAGTTGTCTTTTGTTTGATTTAGAACTTAAGTATTTCAGAGTCGCACTCTTTTACACCAGTAACTGCACTTTTGGCGAACATAACCCTGATATCCATCAGTAATATATCCATAGGGCCGTCGCTTCTCGCAGCTGAATTTGCAATTTTAGCCCTGTAAAAGTTTTTTATTTTTCTTTTCAAAGTACCTTTGAAGAAAAAAGGCTGACATCATCCCTCCGACTTTTACCAGTGACACCCCGCACCACCCGTCACCACCGACACTCACTGTCCTGCAGGTATCATACACGCTCCCTCAGTATCTAACAGTTTTAATCCCAATAGCTGCAGGAAATGTTCAAAACCTCAGTGGGACTCAAATTCATTTGTATCACATTTAAGTCTGCTGATCAACAAATCAGAGACCCAGGCCAAAGAAAATATGAGGATATGAGCCAGGAGAGCTAGACGGAGTGGAGGATGTGGGCGGGAGCAGGTACAGAAATCTTCCACATACCACATGCTGCATATTGTGTGTGTGTGTGTGTGTGTGTGTGTGTGTGTGTGTGTGTGTGTGTGTGTACCTACGGAGCAGAGTGATTATAGACACAACATAACCACAGTAAAAGTCAAACAAATCCAGCAAACCTCCACTGAATAGGTAGTTATATTTGCGGCGCCCATAAACAGGAGACTTTTCTGTCATTTTCTCATCAAATTGACTGAAAATATTTTCCAGTCATTCCAGTCTTTTGTTCTCTCTCTCTCTCTCTCTCTCTCTCTCTCTCTCTCTCTCTCTCTCTCTCTCTCTCTCTCTCTCTCTCTCTCTCTCTCTCTCTCTCTCTCTCTCTCTCTCTCTCTCTCTCTCTCTCTCTCTCTCTCTCTCTCTCTCTCTCTCTCTCTCTCTCTCTCTCTCTCTCTCTCTCTCTCTCTCTCTCTCATACATACACACACACACATACATGTATGTAGTGCTGTCCTTGTCTAGTTGAGCCCAGGCCCCTGGGTTAGAAGTCAGGGTTCAGAGGTTATCACCCCAGCCCAAACCTCAGCGTCTGGGTAGATAATGAGAGGGGTCAAAGTTCAACATGCCTCACTGCCTGGGTCGTGGGGAGGTGAACCCCCCAACCACCTCTGTGGATGTAGGCGTGTGTGTGTGTGTGTGTGTGTGTGTGGGGTTGAATGTGCATTGATGGGAATTAAACTCTGTTCTTGTAGACTAGCTGCCAGTTTTTCCTCCTCAGAGGTTTCCCATGTGTTCAAGGGCTGCTAGGCCGAGAGGGTCACGGCTCAAATTGTACGGTGCTGACATGAAGTCTGGGGCCGAAGCAGAGAAACACACACGCGTGCACGTGTACGCACAGATACACTTACACATATACACTTATGTATGCACAAACAAATATATGAATCCACACATGTACACTTACAGCACACAAAACCACATGCACGCACACACACACACACACACACACATGCACGTAAGGGGCCAGGAGAGGCCAAAACTTCTATGGGTTTGTCTGTTTTGAATGATCTCCTTGAAACCGTTACATCTTA